>NW_027504914.1:0-129687 GCF_021521415.1 Bidens hawaiensis
AGGATGTTATCGAGCTTCGTGTTCCAAGCTCGAGGAGCTTGCCTCAACCCGTACAAGGCCTTTGACAACTTGTAAACTTTTGCCTCCTCGCCCTTCTTTTCGTATCCTTCGGGCTGTGAAACGAACACAACTTCTTTCAATTCACCATGCAGAAAAGCCGTTTTCACTTCAAGATGGTGGATTTCCCACCCGTTAGATGCGGCTAATGCGATTAGTAGCCTAACAGTCCCGATTCGGGTTACTGGAGCGAAAACATCATCAAAATCGATCCCGGGTTGTTGCACGTAACCCTTTGCAATCAACCGAGCTTTGTACTTGTTTATCGTTCCATCCGCATTTCTTTTAACTTTGAATACCCACTTCAACCCGATACATTTAGCACCCATTGGAAGTTCAACTAACTTCCACGTCTCGTTTTTATTTATCGAATCGATCTCGGCAATCATGGCACGAACCCATTCTTGGTTCGACTTAGCCTCAAAGTAGCTACTCGGTTCACCACTTGCTGCTAAGAGTAATTGCTCATAATCAGAACTAACCCGTAGTACGTAATCTTCTTACAACCTTCTTGGTAAAACCGAAACTCGGGTTGAACGCCTAAGACCCGTTTGGGCCTTGCTTTCACCCAAATGGACTTGCGACCCATTACTCATCAACTGAACTTGCGAGTGGGCTGAGGAAGCAGGCTCGTTATGACTCGGCTCAACGGAACCACTGGACTCGGGTTAAACCGATGATGGAGTTTCGGAGCTTGGGCTATTCGGGTTGCTTCCAGACGTGTCTTCCAAAGTGGGTTCGATTTGACCAGTTCCGTTGTCAACCGCACCCCCCAAACCAGAGTAAACATACCCGGCTCATAGTCATTCATCTCGACTTTCTTTACCCAGTTCCACCCTCTATTTTCTTCAAACACAACATCCCGCTAAAACAATTTTCCGGGTGCTCGGGTCGTAAAGACGGTAAGCTTTTGAACCCGTCTCCGACCCGAGATAAATGAGCTGTCTCGACCTGTCATCAAGTTTCTTTAGGTGTACACTATCAACCGTAGCATACGCCACACACCCAAATACTCGAACGTGCTCAATAATCGGTTTCTTTTCCTTGAAACGTTCATAGGGCTTTTGATCGACTAGGGCTCGGGTTGGGACCCGATTAATTAAGAATATCGAATGTCGGACCACTTCTCCCCATATATAATTCAGAACCTGCATCGCCTTTAGAATACTCCGCACCATCCCCATTAAAGTTCGGTTTCGTCTTTTACCACGCCATTTTATTGTGGCATGTACGGAGCGGTTAAATGCCGAATAATTCCACTTTCATCGCAGAACCGATTAAAATCATGTGAAGTGAATTCTCCTCCCCTATCGGTTCGGAGAGTTTTCATTGGTAAACCCGCCTCCGTCTCGATTAGGGCTTTAAACCTCTTAAAACTTTCAAACGCTTCACCTTTCTCCTTCAATAAAAATGTCCACATATATCGTGAGTAATCGTCTATAATAACAAAGACACACCTATTACCGGAGATAGTGGATGGGGTTATCGGACCACACAAATCGCCATGAACCAACTCCAAAGGTCGGGATGGTCTAAACGAGGTTGTGGCCGGAAAAGTATGACCGGTTTCCCGTCATATGATTACTCACCCCATTATCCAAATACCATACATCATCTTCGATCGGTTCAGTCTCATATTTCTTCGGTATTAGGTTTTTTTTCATTTAAGAACACAACTTGATGCATATACGCTGCATCATCATTATTTTCACGAGCTTCGGTTTTGTTTGCTTCTTGAATCTTACGAACTCGATCAGGGAAACTAGATGCAAAGTGACCCAAGTTGTCACATCAGTAACATAGAATCTTTGACCGATCCTTTTTCACCTTTTCTTTTCCCTGACTTGATGACCCTTGTTCGGTACTAGGGCTTCGGTCTTGGCCATTAGTTCGGCCTTGACCACGACCTCAACCTCGACCTCCTCGTCCTCGCCCCCTACTAGATTCAAAATTCCTATGTTTAGATGAATCATAATTACCGAATAAAAGTTTACCTTGGTCACCCCCTTTAATATCTTCTTCTCGGATTCGCTCCTCATAGGCCCGAAGTCAGCCTACAACATCTTCAAATCCTGTCTTATTGAGATCCAACACTTGCTCAAGCGAAGCAACCATCTGAATATACTTCGACCTCGGGAGAATTTTGAGAAACGTCTTTACCAACCTCGCTTCATCTATAACTTCGCCAAGATGCACAATGTTTTAAAAACCGGTTTAAAAAATAATATATCTTGTTTCTCGTCAGTTTTAAAAAAACAGTCCAAAAGTTTACACTTTTGAATATTAATTGTTGGGTTAAAAGTAATTTTGATAAAATATGGGCTGCAAATAATAAAAGTTTCTTGGACATAAAACCGGTTTGCTGGTAAAAGCCGGTATTTTAGAAAAAAACAGTAAGTACGATGTTCTAGCAAACTGGCCAAAAATACCGGGCTCAAAATATCATGCTGCTTTGCGAAATCCGGTTTAACCGGTTCAACCGACCAATTTGAACCGGTTTTTAAAACACTGCTAATTGATGATTTGATTTTAAAAAAAAAAAGGTTAATTTAGCAAAATATCTTAAACTATATTGTTAACTTTCATGAATTGTAAGTTTAATTTGTAATATATTATACTAGTTTTTATCCTTCGTATTCCGGGGTTGTTTTACGTTATTCGTTTCTAATATTTATTATTTTTTTGGATTTCAATTTTATTCATTATAAGGAAGTTAATAATATACTTAGGTTTGATGATGAAAGGGCTTTACAAATAAATGAGATGTTATAACCCGTTTAAGGGCTATCCGTGTTTGGTGAGACACATACTCGTGAATTCGAGCCAAATGCATGAGAAACATCCGTTTACAAATAATGCAATCTGTTGGCTTGAAAGGATGTGAAGAGCAACCAATAAGCTTTTAAAAGTTTTGTTTATATTCTTTAAGATTTAATGATACAACCAACCATATAAAAGTGGTAGGAGAGAGTAGATGTGGTTAATGAACATATATGCTAGCTTCAGTTTTAGTTCAAAATCGGTTCAAAGTCAAACGAGTCAGGTTGACTCAACACGTTTATTCTTAAGAAGATGAAATTTGAGCTCGAGCCAGCCGTTTATTTTAAAGAATCTTAGAATAAAATTTACCACCAAAGTTATAGATTCACACACATGCCAAACCCACTTACGAGACCAAAAAAATATACTATTATGAAACCAACTTGGTTTCCTAAACTTATATTGGAATGTTCGTAAAGGAAAATTAAACAACACTGTTTTGTAGGCTGCTTTTTTTTCTTTTTTTTTTTAAAGAAAATCAAATTAAATGATAAACAAGATATTATTAAATTAATTTATGACATGTTACGACTACATTTTTTTTGTTACACGATAACAAGTGATTTTGTGTGGTTAAACCATCACGTGCGATTACATTCATAACTGCTTGTGATCACAGTGATATTTTATGTGTATGTATGCTAATATCTGAAGTACCATCCCGCCGCCTTTGTGAAGGGTTCGTTAACGTAGTAACAAGCTCTTCAACCGATGGAAGGTGGGGCCATTCACTACAACAACCAATTAAACCTTTTCTTTTCTTTCTTTTTTACAATATCATAACGGTTATCATATTTTATTTAAATACACGTGTGTATATATATATATATATATATATATATATATATATATATAAATTTCATATATAATTCTTTATCAAAGTAAAGTACTTAACAGAATATCCATTTCCGTTTATTTGTGGTCGAAGGTTTATCCCTCTCGCAGGAGAGAACATATTTTGTTTTCATTTGTTCTTTTGTATTTAGAAGGAAACAAACTCCTATTATTCTAATGAACAATTGGACCAAGTTATGATTATAAATATCATATACTAAACTTGAAACTCATCATATATACATAACTTCAAGTTTTCTTTTTACTAGACCAATAAGAAAAATGGTCCTAAGTGACACGTCAGTTCAACCAGATTATGACTGTAAAGCGGAGCTTAGGGCGTTTGATGAAACCAAACTGGTGTCAAAGGACTTGTTGATTCTGGTGTAACGGAGGTCCCTCGAATATTCCATCTACATTCACCTGAAAACCATAGCTCCGAACAACCACAACTAACTCTTTCAACCAAAGACTTGGAAGGAATAAACGAAGATCCTATACGGCGAAAGGAGGTGATCAGGTAAGTGAAGAACACGTTGGAGAGTTGGGGATTCTTTCAAATGGTGAATCATGGAATTAATATTAATGATTTGGAGGAGATGCTAAAAGGAGTGAGGGATTTTCATGAGCAAGACATAAACAATTTGTTTCTTATTTCATAATAATCTCAAAAGTAATCACCAAAGTTATATATGTGAATGCAAAACAATAAATAAGGAAAATATATTAAATTATTTCATTCTATACTCCCCCGCAAGTTGGAGCATGGAGATTACAAATGCCCAACTTGTCCAGTAGCAACCGCAACTGTTTAGCACCAAGAGCCTTCGTGAGCAAGTCAGCAATCTGTTCTTTAGTATCAATGCATAATGGCTCAATATCCTTCGACTCCACATGTTCTCTAACGAAATAACAATCCATTTCAACATGCTTCGTGCGCTCATGAAAAACTGGGTTATTTGTTATATGTTTGACAGCTACATTATCACAAAATAATTGTGTCGGGCCGGTTTGGGAGACATCCAAATATTTCAAGAGCCATCGAACCCATAAAACTTCACTGACTGTTGATGCCATAGCCCGGTATTCAGCTTTAGCGGAAGACCTGGATACAACAGATTGCCATTTCGATTTCCAAGAAATAGGAGCCCCTCCTAGAAGTAAAACATAACTGGTTCGTGATCGTCTTGTATCTTGACAACCAAGCCAATTTGAATCGGTATACCCAATGAGATTCACCCCACCACTATTTGGAAGTAAACTTCCTTGACCATGAGTGGACTTCAAGTACCTGAGAACTCTTGTAGCTGCTTCCATATGATTCTGTCGAGGATCAGCAACGAATTGACTAAGAACGTTGACAGAATAAGTGATGTAAGGTCTGGTGGCTTGTAATAAAGAAGCCGGCCCACTAACCGTCGATACTGGCCAGCATCAACACGCACTTCTTCATCGTCTTTATCAAGTTTGGTGTCCTGTGCCATAGGAAAAGCACTTGGTTTACAACCCAACATACCATTATCTTCCAAAATGTCCATCACATACTTTCTCAGACTGAGGACAAGACCATCTTTGGTTCGTGCTACTTCGATTCCTAGAAAGTATTTCAGAACACCCAAGTCTTTGATGCTGAATTTTCTGTCAAGAAAACTCTTTGTTTCTTTAATTTTCTTTGATTTGTTGCCCACTAAAATAACATCATCTACATAAATAAGAGCTGCCACAAATGTACTTGATGTTTTAAAAATAAAAAAGTGAATGATCAGGCTTAGATTGTTCAAAGCCAAACTCGAGTAGAGCCGTTGTAAACTTTTGATACCAATTTCTAGATGCCTGTTTTAGCCCATAAAGAGATTTCTTTAGCTTGCAAACCTTTGTATCTTTCCCTTTGTCAAAACCTTGTGAAATCTTCATGTAAATTTCTTCGTCCAAGTCACCGTGCAAAAATGCATTATTGACATCCAATTGATGTATTATCCAGTTCTTCTTTACTGCAACTGTCAAAAGTGTAAGAATGGTGACAAGTTTTGCCACTGGGGCAAAGGTTTCATGAAAGTCAATTCCTTCCATTTGAGTAAAACCTTTTGCTACCAACCTTGCTTTATATCTTTCTATCTCCCCGTTTGGTTTGTATTTTAATTTGTACACCCACTTCGAATCTATTGCTCGTTTTCCTTCCGGTAGATCCTCAAGGGTCCACATACCAATAGTCTCAAGTGCCTTTATTTCTTTCTTCATTGCCTCTATCCAATTTTTATCCTGAACTGCTTGCTTAAAAGTATTTGGCTCATCATTTAACTGATGGCCGTTAAAAAACCTTTATACGAATCAGAAAATTTATCGTAAGAAATAAAATTGGCAATAAGGTATATCGTCGAGAACTGCTGGCTAGACTTAGGTGAAGTTTGATCGATAGATGGTGGGAGATTCACAACATAGTCTTTGAATCGAGCGGGGCGAGTTCGTGTTCGTTTTTCTCTGGTGGGCTCTTCATGTTCTGTTTCTGATTGGGCTGTGGGTTCGGTCACATTGGCTTGCCCAATGTTTTCATTTTCGACTGTGGGTTCTGCCACTTGGGTCGACCCTTCATTTTGTGACATATTGTCATAGTTTGTATCACTTTGCATGATAACATCATCTTCATGCATATTCTCGTTCATCTCATTATTTAGTCTATCGGTTTTTGGCCCATTTTCTTCATGTATGTTGCTCGTGTTTTAATGTGGAATTTGATCATCATAATACCATGTTGGAAACTCAAAAATTTCGGGTTCATCTTCCTCTTGATCAGTTTGTGGGTCATGAGGAAATGTGTTTTCAACAAACCTCACGTTTCTAGACACAATTATCTTGTCATTCTTTACATCATAAATCTTATAACCCTTGGTACCCCGTGGATAACCCAAAAATATTCCTAGTCTCCCCCGTTCCTCAAACTTGTTACCTCTCGTTTCAACGTTACGGTAATATGCAAGGCACCCAAAAACCTTTAAATTTTCATAATCCGGTTTTGTCCATAAACGATCTCATAAGGGGTCTTGTTTTCAATGGCTTCTGAAGGAAGCCGATTTATACCATAGGCTGCCGTCATGATGCATTCTCCCCAAAAACGGGTGGGCAACGTAGCTTCAAATCTCATAGCCCTTGCCGTTTCGAGGAGATGACGGTGTTTACGCTCCACTACTCCATTTTGTTATGGGGTATGTGGGCAGGTGGTCTCTAGAAGAATACCATGCTCGGTGTAAAATTTGAGCATTCTGTTCGAGGTAAATTCATCTCCATTGTCACTTCTAATTCTCTTAACAATCTTATTAAACTGTGTGTTGATCATTTTATGAAAACCAATTAAACAATCACTCGCTTTAGCCTTGTGTTTTAAAAGGAATAACCACACAGACCAACTAAAATCATCAACTATGGTTAAGAAATAGTTGGCACCTGTAAGTGAAGGAGTTCTATACCTTCCCCAAATATCACAATATAAAATCTCAAACAACTTTTCGTCTTTATTGAACTTATTGAAAAGGTAATCTGGTAAATTTGGCTCTATTGCAAGAATCACAAAGTATACCGTTTGTTCCGAAAGCGTCTTTTTTAACAAAATCCAAAAGACAAAGTTTTCCATACGAAGCTGTCCAAGACGCTTATGCCATAAATCATTAACAATCGTCATTGCTTTTTGCGCACTTCCCACCATGCTTATTTGATAGAGTCCTTGCTTGCATTTACCTACCCCAATCAACCTCCTCGAGTTCAAGGTATGCATAACACAAAATTCAGGGAAAAACGTTACAGCACACTGCAAATCATTCGCTAAATGAATGACAGATAACAGATTGCAATTAAATGATGGAACATGTAAAACATTCTTAATTCGTATTCCGTTGGGTAGAATGCATAACCCTCTTCCTTCCACTGGAATGGATGAACCATTGGGTATAGTAATGGGCAACTCACATGTGTTTTTCCGATTATTATTGAACCAATCAAGCCTATAAATTATATGATCAGTAGCACCCGAATCCACAACCCATTTGCTACTAGTGTCGAATTTACCTTGTATGTTGGCGATGGGTGGGACTTCGGTTTTAACCGAAGCTTCTTTAGTAGCAAATATTCCAAGAAATTGTTGATATTGTTTGTTATTCAAACCAGGAAGGGATTTTTACATATTTCCCCTTCCTAAACCTTTAAATTACATATTTCCTCAAAATACAAGTTTTTAATGCAAAATGTACAATTCTCTTTAAACATGGTTTGGAGAAATATGTAATTTCAAAGTTTAAGAAGAGGAAATATGTAAATGCCCCAACCATAAATAGGACTATTCTTGGCTTCATTGTGAGACATGTTGCCATAGTAATTTTTTTTTTTAACGAAGTAGAATAAACAATTTATTCTTTCTACTTTGATTTCTGGCACAACCAACAAACATCACTGTCTTCAATAATTGTGATTCATCTTCTCCCTCAAAGAATTCAACTTTAGCAGGCTTGTAAAAGAAAAAAACTTCACTTCACAACCGACAATTGTTTTGCTTGTCAATTTCCGTTTGCATGTCCGGACCAAATCAGATCTGGGTTTTCTTGGAAAAGAACAGTGTCGGTGGTTTGTTTTGAATAGGGTTTTCCGACGACAACAAAACGGTGGTTGTATATCTCGGTAACAATAAGAGAGCTTATATATGCGCAGCTGCAAATCTTGAAGCAACCGGTTGTATGACAGCCGGAGCTCCGGCGGCGGCGAGTTTAGGGTTTAGATTGGTTTGAGCAATGGAATACCTGCTCTGATACCATAAACAATTTGTTTCTTATTTCATAATAATCACCAAAGTTATATATGTGAATGCAAAACAATAAATAAGGAATATATATTAAATTATTTCATTCTATAAGACATGTAGGTGAAGAAGTAGTGGTACACTGGTACACGGGATTTGAGCGGAAAGACTAGGCGTACCTTAGTAACTTTGACTTATACGTTGCGCCGGTGACTAACTGGCGAGACACTTTCTACTGCTTCATGGCTCCGAACTCTCCCCAACCACACGAGTTGCCGCCACCTTGCAGGTTTTACTTATTAATCCACTCTTTCAATAGGGGTGAGCAATAATAAAACTGTTAACGGAACCGAACCAAAAACAAAACAAAATCGAACCGAAATTAACCGATATTTTTTTTAATCGATATATTCGAATTAATCAAAAAGCGTTATCGGTTATTTTTCCACCGGTTAACAGAAATTAACCAAACTGAACCAAACAATTCGTACTTTTATATTTTTCTAACTTTCATTCCTCCATTTAATGTATTTAATTTTTACACCATAATTTCAAGTATATATACATCCGCTGCATGTACTTCTAAGTGAAAATTTTAGCCCAAATATGATATTGGTTATTAAACGAGATTAACTGAACTAACCTGAAAACTGAAAAATTAACCGAATAAACCGAACCGATTCATCGAAACTGATTGGTTGAGGCTATTAACCAAACGGAACCGAATCATAGTACCATACACACCCTAGTTTTCTATCAAACCAGTATATGGCTATATGCTATACATATACCATCAAATCACAGCACACCAATAAAAGATTAAAATGACCAAGTAGGATTTTTGGAGTTATCAATCAAATCAAGATATGTTACATGTGTGTAAACCATTACATACTCTGATCAATATAGACGTTTTAGGTTATAGGAAAATTGGAAATAAATAATCCTACCTTTTATGTATTGGCCGATAATAATCCCATCATTAAAAATCACTAGCAATGGACCCACCTTTTAACTATTTTTGTCTCACTAGTCCTCCATTAAAAATACTTAACGTCGTTATGTTTTTTCTCTAATTTCAAACTGATGTTTTAAGGATTTTGATCGGAAGAACGATACGAGTCGACCGATGTAAAACTTATCTCCTATATAAATCTCCATGACGCGGGTACGAGGCTTTTAAAATTCAAATCCAGAAAGGTTAAAGGAAGCGCATAGCAAACAGAAGAGTTATGCAGATCGACATCGTCGGACTCTTGAGTTCAAAGTCGGGGACCATGTGTTCTTAAAAGTTTCACCTTGTCGCGGTGTGCGTAGATTTGGAATAAAAGGGAAGCTCAGCCCTCGGTATATCGGCCCGTTTGAGATTCTTGAAAGAGTTGGAGAAGTTTCTTACCGACTAGCACTACCGCCCCAACTTTCTCACGTCCATAACGTCTTCCACGTATCTTTACTGAGGGGATACAACTATCACCCGTTGCATGTCATTAGTTATCCGCTTCACACGATCCAAGAAGACTTATCGTATGAAGAAGAACCAGAAGCTATATTGGATCGCCAAGAAAGAGTAATGAGGAGGAAAGTCATCCCGTTCGTTAAAGTCCTATGGAAGAATCATTCCGAACGAGAAGCTACTTGGGAAACAGAAGAAACGATTCGTTCATTGTACCCTAATCTATTTGAAAAATAGATTCCTTGTTAGGAGCAACAGTGAACCTTGTTTTCTTGTTAAATGTACTAATATTCCCTTTTCAGTTGCTCTTTGTGATCATTTATGTCCAATCTACCAATTTCGAGGACGAAATTCTTTTAAGGGGTAGGAGTTGAAACACCCGGAAAATTTGACATATATAAAATGTATAAATAAAAAAAAAATATAAAATGTTTAAAATAATAATAATGTTTGAAAAGATATAAAATAAATAAGTAACAAAAATAATCTTGAAAATAAGAAATTTAAAAATTTCTTTGGACGTGTTGGTTGACATAAAATAATAATAAATAAATAAAAAGGAAAAAGAAATAAAAAAAATGGATTAATTAAATAATATATTATGTATAGAAAGATGCATGTAGTACGAACTGATATTAAAATAAAATAATAATATACTTACATCTAGAAGATTGGAAAAGAAATTTTTTGCACACAATCACTCAAAATCGTCCCTGCCGAAATCAGCCAAGTAGAAGGTTCACATACTGGCTATAAATTTAGAACATAGCTCCTTTCTCATCTCAATCTCCCTCACCTCACACTTCTTTATCTGTACTCTAATATTATCATTTTTCCGACAACAAGCGAGATACCGACAAAGAAACCAACGACACCGTTCGCTATCTCCACCAATTACCGCAGCAACCGACCACAAGGAGTGCGAAGACGCCGACACCATTTTTCATATCTACGCACACATTCTTAACTGAGGTAACCAAATTAAAGCTTTAACTTTTACTTTAAGATTCGTATGAACATATAAACCACTATACTTGATTAAGCTGAATTAATCGGAATAGTAAGGTTCTGAACATGGGAAATGTTTATGAAGATGATGATGTGTACATGAGTATAATGAAAAAAAAAGAAAAAAAAACTACCTCATAATAACACAAATATTAATGTATATATCACCATATACTTATACTTGGTATATTATTTGTGTTTCCTAGACAACGTTTCTTTTATATACTTTAAAATAAAATATCCAAGTCATTATTTTAATAAACTTGTAAGAATATAGTTTTTGGATGCTACGTGCGTTAAAACAAAAAGGTCATTAATTAAAAGATCTAATATGGTTTCAATATATTTTTGTTTGTTAAAATAAGTTACAGATTATTCTCAAAACAATAATAATAATAATAATAATAATAACAACGTGATTAAAACAAAATTGTAACAAAGGTGTTATAATCATTTGAAATATAAGGACTTTACTCTCTGGACTAATACACCAGTAGACATAAAGGTTAAAAGTATATATATATATATATATATATATATATATATATATATATATATATATATATATATATATATATATATAACCAAAACATAAACTACTTGTAGGATAGCATAATAACCCCCTGACATCATAGTGGATCATCTTGAAACGGATTCTTACCCCTCCCCTTGTTATTATCGTGCTCGATTGTTTAAACCCTATTGATGTTTCGCGTTCTTTTGGAACTCCTAAACGTCTTTGGAATATTAATCGGATCCAAATTTATTTTGCTTCAAGATCCGGTTATGGTCGTTTGAACTCAAATATAGATTTATATTGCATGCATGCGATAATTTTTAGTTTGTACTCAATATCGCATGTTGCGTTACTTGTTACACGGTATAGATATTTGTTGGCATTGTTTTTACTTTGAGAGCGTTACCTTTATTTGCTTATACTCTGGTACCCTGAGTTCTACGCTTCCTGTGGAGTGTCCCCCAGGCGCAACATTGTGGCATTGATGTTGTGTGCTCCTTCTGTGACAGAGAGATTAGTTCACGGCGTCTCTTAAGGGCAAGTGTGGCCCACAGCTATTAGGAGGCGTATGGATCGATCCTAGGATTATATGTATTTGATATTTGTGGATGGTCGGTGTATGCCAACACCCACCATTGCACTATTGGGTACATAGTTTGCAACCTATGTAGCCCCACTGGTATGTTATATGTTTCGGCTCAAGGGTATCATCTATATGATACGATTTACTTTATTGGCTTGCATACTTGCATCGTATCATTTTACATCATGACATATTATATTTGTTTTATATTGTTATAAATAAATTGTTACTTAATTATTGTTGATCTTTTACTTAATCAGTGATAATCTTTTACTTGAGCCTTTTATCCGTACTGGGCATTCGGCTCATTTTGTAAATCTTTTTTTTCATAGCAGGTTTACAGGTTACTCCGGGTGGGGGGTGAAGAGATAGAAAAAAAAAGAATTGAGCTCTAGAATTTAAATGAAAAATGTTAGCCATTTTTGTAGCATACTTTAGTTCACTCACCTAGATTTGACAATTATATAATATGCAACAAATAATTAATCCTACGGCCCTGTACTTTTGACATTTAATAGTAGAAATCTCTTTATGTTGGGTGTTACATATGGTTTTCAACCTTGGCTTCATTACTCGTTAGGTAAACCATGTTTCCCTTTCTTCTTCTTCTTCATCTCATAAGCTATTTTTGTGTCAGGAGTTCGATTTTGGGGTGTTTGGTTTGTGCCCCAGGCGGTGTTTTTAGCGGCTGAGGTTGGTTAAACGGTGTGGCTCTATGTTCATACTTTATTCATGAAACAAGAGCTGCATCTACAAACCCAAAACTGTTCTTGTTAGTTGAAGGCTATGGTATCGAATTAAGGATTGTTTTTGGACCTGTAGCATCAATGTAAGTCTTCCAAACTAATTATTGGTGTTATACCTATTTATTTGTTTATTTATTTTTGGATTTTTAGTATCTGGTGCTTATTGCAATCGCTAATCCATTGCAGATCCAAGGCTATAATTGTTGTTTATGGGTTGAGATTGTGCCTGCTGTGATTTAAGAACCAACACATCAAGGTAAGGTTTCAATTTAAATTCATTATATTTCTGATTACTAGAGTTATAAGTGATTGAGAAATTAAAAAATATTTTATGGTAATTATCATGTTTGTCGAAAGCTAACCGGAACAAAAACAAAATTCAAGAAAAATCAGATACACCGGCCAAGTAGAGGGTGCATGAAACTTCCATTTATGACACATATTGACAATCATATGATATTACGGGTTGAATAATTGACTCATTTACTTTTCTCAAATAAGGCTATTCGCGAGCCGAGTCAAAGAAACCTTGGGATTGGCTCATTTTAAACCGAGCTATCTTGGATCGGCTCAGTGTTGAAACAAAGCTGAAAATTTGACTTGAGCTTGGCTCGGTTTTGAACTAAGCTGGCTCGGTTTAGTGGTGAAACTGAGCTAAAAGTTTGACTTGTGCTTAGCTCAGTTTTGAACTAAGCTGGCTTGGCTTTGTTTGGCTCAGTTTAAAAAAAACAATCAGATAAATTTCAACCGAATACAAAATAAGCTCAAAACAAGTTCAACGAATACAAAAAGGCTTTTATGTATAATTGCAGTGAAGGTTCTACATCTTTTAATGTTTGTGAATTATTATTAGTTGTTTGAGTTTCTAATAACTGGTTAAAACACAGGGTTGTCATAACGTTGTGCGGAACACTAATAACAGTATTTCAGCTTCTGTGGCTAAAGAAATTGCTTCAAAACTTGAGGGAGATATGATTAATAATCTATGAACAAGTGGATTTCATCAATGGTGTCCCCTATGTTAGGTACCAGCTTCTAATCTAAACCGTTCTTAAAAATTATAAGTGCTCAACGGGCTGTATTAGTGGGTTGCGAGGTTGAACCCTGACACGAACTTGGAAATGTTACATCACAAGTTGATGATGCGAACTTGAAAATCATGTAAGATATGTGAACCCAAACATGGCATGAAAATACTTGAGGGAGATATGATTAATCTATGAAAAAGTGGATTTCATCAATGGTGTCCCCTATGTTAGGTACCAGCTTCTAATCTAAACCGTTCTTAAAAGTTATAAGTGCTCAACGGGCTGTATTAGTGGGTTGCGAGGTTGAACCCTGACACGAACTTGGAAATGTTACATCACAAGTTGATGATGCGAACTTGAAAATCATGTAAGACATGTGAACCCGAACATGGCATGAAAATACTTGTATTTATGAACACGACCTGTTTTTTGTTAAAATGATTTGTTTTTGTTTTTGCATATTAGTACTATAAAGTCAGAAATTTACGACGAGAAATACAAATCAATGCAAAAAAATGATTATTAGATTACATAAGTTGATTTTAGCCTTTTAATTTTTAAAGTTTGGCATAAAACAGTCAATTAAAAAATGAAATTCTACAGGTGTTCATGAATTTTAAGGGACTGGTAGGTTGTGGTCATATTAGGGGCATATTGGTCATACTGAAATGTAAGGGACTGGGAAAGGTTCTGGGCTTCTGGTCAATTTTGAATTTTAGATCAACTTTTTATGGGTCAGAACTATTTTTTGAGATTGTTGAGTTTTTTAGTCAACTTTAGATATAAGCTATTGATTATTCTACACAAAATATGTTTCAGAAAAATGAAATATGCGATCATGTGGTTTTAAGCGTTACAGAAGCAAAGTTTCATGCTTGTTACAACTCAGTCCACTTTTTTCTTCAAACTATATAGTTCTTAAATTTGGTTGGTTGTTGATGTATAACGTGTTTGCTATAATTGTTCTTGTTGTTGATTTTGTTGTTGTTGTAATTATTATTATTATTATTATTATTATTATTATTATTATTATTATTTGTTTTTCAGCCATGCATTGTTTGATATGGATGAAATCAAGTTTTTCAAGATTTAGTCTCACAGGTTGGGAAAACACGCGAGACAAAATTGGAACACGCATGTAGTCTCTCTACCTCTCTAAGTTCATTTGCTTCATAAGAAAATTGAAAAAAAAGTGATTTTTTATTTAACTTCTGTTTTACATTCTCATTTTGGTCATTATTGTTTTCTTCATGCTCGCAGACTAATAGGTGTTTGGCTGAGATTTGATACATAATGATATGTTGGATGGAAGTGATAACAAAAGAGGTAAAACTTTTTAATACATAGATATGTTTCATGATTAATGATCTCAAGCCCGAGCTCGAGCCTAAGAGTAAGCTCGTTTGAAAAATTACTAACGAGCCAAGCTCGAAACAAGCTAAGCTTAGAATTACTAGCATGATATATTTTTTTCATTTATTCCCTTAAAATGAGTCGGCGACAATATCTGCAGTAAGCATAGATTTGGCTAGCGGGTCCTATAGTTAGTTTGGGTTAAATTTGCTACTGATCGGGTCAGATTTTAATCTAGGGGTAATTAAGTCAATATGACACATTACTTGTTAACAGATTTATATTGGCAACAAAGGGCAATGTCGAAAATTCAAAGCTCTAAGTGCAGATTTTTAGTTAACTAAATGGGGGGCGATTATTCCCAAAACAATCTGGTTTTGTTGGTTCTTTGCAAATGAATAGTCTCTTGCAATTTTTAGGGGTTGCTTGCGCCACTCAAGCCTATACCATGATTATGATGATTTTTTTTTAGGAATTTAAATAAGATGCAGTACCAAGCACATAGAATATCTAGAAAGCTTTAGTTAAATATTGACATATCTTATTAATTTGCTATTAATATATTATATTTTGTTTGTTTTGAACAAATTTGTGTATTTAGTGAACATCTTTGTTTTCATTTTGGCAGGGCAATGAATTTTACATGCGGCAACGACAAGTGTGGCATCCTGTTTTAGTCGCCTTTTTGTGTTTTGTTCGTGATAAGATGAATGATATAGTTACTACATATACTATATACATTTTTTTACGTGTATGTAACTTACATATATTACGTATGTGTAAAAAAAAATTGAAAAAAAAAAATCGTTACACTGAGTTCTTTCTAGTTCTTAAAACTCAAAGGGGTTCTTATTTGAAATCTCCCCTATATATATATATATATATATATGGGACGGTTCAGTGGAGAAATGAAATTAGAGTGAGAAGTTGGAGAAGTCAATTTGAACCATTGATCATTTGTAATCAATGGCATACAATAGAAATGACCAATGTTTTAAAAACCGGTTTTTTACTCGTATCGGATCGGGCTAAAAAATGGTACAACCGGTTGAACCGAGTTATACCGGGAGGTTCAACCGGTTGAATAGTTTACCTTATAATTCTTATAATTACAACTTTAACTCCAAAAATAACCCAAAAGTAAATGATTTCATAATAAAAAATAATCCAAAAGTTAATCCATATTAAAAAATTAATACAAAAGCACTCAATTTTATTAAAACAGTCCTAAAGTTTATATCTTTGAATATTAATTGTTGGGCTAAAAGTAATTTTGATAAAATATGTGTTGCAAATATCAAAAATTTCTTGGACATAAAACCGGTTTGCCGGTAAAAACCGGTATTTTAGAAAAAACCACCGGTACGATGTTCTAGCGAACCGGTCAAAAATACCGGACTCAAAATACCGGACTGCTGTGTGAAATCCGGTTTAACCGGCCGGTTTGAACCGGTTTTTAAAACACTAGAAATGACAAAATTGTAATAACCAACACCTATTTATAACATAATTTAAGACAAAAGGGTATTCATGTCTTTTTAATATAGCCTTAATTAAATTAAAGAAACTGTTCCCGCTCAAATCATTTCTTAAAATACTACTTTAATATGCTACAACTTACTGTTTTTAAATCATCGGTTAAATATACTATATTAATAAACTTATGCTAGTCAAATTTTAAATAATTCTTACTAGTCAAATTTTGTGGCTGATTTTTATTAACAATTCATTGTTTTTTTTATACATATTGGTGTAACGTCAATTTAATTTGTATATATTATGAAATGTAAACATATATGGAAAATATTACATATAATTTTTTTATGTAGTGTTTAAATGCAAAATGTGTATTATGTTATGTGTAGGTTGGATATATGTTAATTTGAATATATATGTAGGTGTTTATCTGTAAATTATCTATTTTGTGTTTATCTGGAAATTAAGTATATATATTGTTAAGTGTAGGTTGTGTACGGTTTACTTATAGTTTATTATTGTTTTACTAATATTATGTTATATGTAGGTTATTAAGTTATTTAGTATATATTATGCTATTAGGCTCTTTAGTATATATTATGTGTAGATTGTCTAGTATTTGCTATACGTAGGTTTTTTTTTGTCTATTGTTTGTGAGTTTTTATCAACAAATTGAGTATATATATTGTTATGTATAGGTTGTGTAGGTTTTAATTTGAGTATATATTATGTTATGTGTAGGCTGTATGTGTAGGTTTTCATTTAAGTATATATTATATTATGTGTAGGTTATGTAGGTCTTAATTTGTAGTATAAATTATGTTATGTGTGGATTGTGCATTATATGTTATGCTATGTGTAGGTTGTGTAGTATATATATTTATGTTATGTGTTGGTTGAATCTTGTTTTATATGTAGTCTTTAACGTTGCTCGTACATTAATAGATGTTTTTCTTGAAATCAGTAACTTGAATGTGTTGTCAAGGATTTGATGATTTCATCATACGTTGTGTATTAAATGTTGGCTATGGAAACTAAAAACATAAATCAAAATATATAATAATATTAGACATGGAATTTTATCTTTAAAGGTAAATTACTTAGACTAAATTATTAATGATTTTTTAAAAGATACGGCTTCAATAGAAATCATAATAAGAAATTTAAATACATTCGTTTGAATAGAATGATATTAAAATATAGAATTAAAGCCAACTAGTGCAATTTAATAAAGAATATTAGAAATTATGTGTAACCTTTCAAATAATTATTAGTTACCTATGTATAAACAAAAGACTTTTTACTAATGTACCCCTATGATTAAAATAAAACAAAAAAGAAGAGATAAATTATGATTGGTTGGATCCACTTCTCATACTAATATGATTTTTCCATTGAACTCAACCCTATACACACACACGCACGCACTAGGTTTTATCTCTTGTATTACGGGGGTTGTTTTACATTTTTCGCTTTTTAATATTTATTTTTCAGATTTTAATTTTCTTTATTTTAAGAAAGTTAATAATATATTAAGGGCGCGTTCGTTTTACAGAATGAAATTGAATTGTAATTGGAGTTTGCATAGGATTTGAAATTGGAAGGAATTAGATTTGAAATCTGAACATTCCGATAGGAATTGGAATTGGAAAGAATTGAAATCCAATTCCATTCTTAATGTATTCGTTTGACAAATAAATTGTAATCTATCACCACAAATGAATTAAAATCGTTTTTTAACGATGATAACGGTGGAAACATTTTAGTTGTTTTAGATTTTTTGTTATTTATTTATATTTTGCGTTATTATTTTTAGTGGTTTTCTATTAATTAAGATAAAAAAACCACTCAAAAAAAATTCAAAAATAATAATAATAAAAAATTCATAACTCAAAATATAAATTAAAAAAAAAAGTAAAAACACTAAATTGTTTTATTCGTTATCCTCGCTAAAAAAAATAAACTTGAGAAAAGATTCTAGTGAATTCACTTGAAATCCTTTTAATTTTGGAAGGATTTGGAATCTCCTTATTTAAAGGAATTTTAAGGAATTGAATTCCAATAACAATTCTTTGACAACCAAACACACCAAAATAGATTAAGATTCCAATTCCAACGAAACAAACATGCCATGTCATGGGATTTTAATTCCAATTTCTTTGAATTCCCACGAATTCTGTGAAACGAACGCGCCCTTAGGGTTTGATGATGAAAGGGGTTTCACAAATAAATGATAAGGTATAACCCATTTAAAAGGTATCTGGATTTAGTGACCCATGGTGGATTATTTTTTTTTACTATAAAATTGTTTCTTAAAATTATAAAGAATATATATATATATATATATATATATATATATATATATATATATATATCGAATATTAATTTTAGTATATCCCTATTTTATAGGATTTTCATATCAAACATTTGATATGATTAATTTTTAATTTAATGAGATGTTATAACCCATTTAAAAGATCTGGGTTTGGCGAGACACCCATGAATTAGGGTCAAATGAATGAGAATCCTTCATTTACAAATAAAGCAATTTGATGGCTTGAAAGAATTTAGTGAGCAGCCATAGGGCTTTAAAGGTTTCATTTATATTATACTTGATTTTATCCCCCGTATTACGGGGGTTGTTTTACATTATTCGTTTTTAATATTTATATATGTATATTTTGATTTTAATTTTATTTATTGTAAGAAAGTTAATAATTAATATACTTGAGGTTTGATGATAAAATGATTTCACAAATAAATGATATGTTATAATCAGGTTTAAAAGCTATCTAGGTTTGGTGATACCCATTACCCGTTTTCTTTATTATAAAATTATTTTTTTAATTATAAATAATATCTTCTTTTTAAATAAAATAGGATATTAATTTTTAGTATATCCCTATTTTATAGGATTTTCAAATCAAATATTTTATAAGATTAATTTTTAATATAATGAGATTATATAACCCGTTTAAGAGATATCTGGGTTTGGTGAGACCTTTACCCGTGAATTCGGGTCAAATGCGTGAGAAACCTTCATTTTCAAATAAAGCAATCTGATGGCTTGAAAGAATGGTTGTTTTACATTTTTCGTTTTTTAATATTTATTTTTTGGATTTTAATTTTCTTTATTGTAAGAAAGTTAATAATATATACTTATGGTTTAATGATGAAAGGGTTTTATACATAAATGATATGTTATAACCCGTTTAAAAGCTATCTGGATTTGGTGACCCAGGACCCGCTTATGCTTTTTACTATAAAATTGTTTATTAATTATAAATAATATCTTTTTTCTTTTTAAATTGGATATTAAATTTTAGTATATCCCTATTTTATAGGATTTTCATATCAAATAATTGGTAAGATTAATTTTTAATTTAATGAGATGTCATAACCCCTTTAAGAGCTATCTGGTTTTGGTAAGACTCATACCCATGAATTTGGGTTAAATCAATGAGAGACCTCCATTTAAAAATCAAGCAATCTGGTGGCTTCCATAAAAGGGGGGAGCGACCACATTACGACACATAGGATTTTAGGGGTTTCGTTTATATATATTATAGATTATATATATATGGGAGATTTCAAATGAGAACCACTTTGAGTTTTAAGAACTCAAGGCAACAATTTTTCTTTTTTGAATTTTTTACACATACTTAATATATGTAGGTTACATATACGTAAAAATATTACATAATTTTTTGCGAACCGAGTCGACTTATTACGTATGTGTAACGGTCGTTTAAATTTTTGTAATCACATACATCTTTATTCTCTCTCCTACTTTAATTTTTTAATCACATTTAATCTCAACCGCATAATATAATCTACTTAATTAAATGTGTGGTCAAGAATAAAGTTCTTAAGTTCTTAAAACTCAATAAGGTTCTCAAAATATCCCTCCTATATATATATACATATATATACAGGATCAAATACATTTTATTCTTAACATGAGAACAGTGAGAACCAATTTGCTGTTATTATTAGGTTTATTTTTATAGGTGTTTGCTGTTATTTTTTGTTCGTATTTGCTAATTTTCGATTATGAAACGTTATAAGTATTTGCTAATTTATATTTTGTTGTTATTATTAGATTTTTCCTTTTGCTGTTATAAGTATTGCGAGAAGACAATTGAGCAGATCACAAATTTTCTTTTATTATTTGTTTTTATATATAGATAGGGGTATACTAGTAAAAAAATGGTTTGTTTTATATATGGCAGGTAATAATTCATGAAGAGTTACATATTAATTTATATTAACTTAGATTTTTTTTTATTTATTTAAATCTTTGGTTAATGTGTATGCCTATGATTTGAGAGTTTGATTCCATCGGTTGAATTGGGAATACGCCAATATCAAAATTAATTTGATATAGGTTATTGATTATGTTCTTGTTTGTCTCATGCATCAAACAAAACATACTCAATATAAAAATTAACACATAAAAGAAAACATACTACACAACATATATGAAACTCATACGTACGCCATACAGTTTATGAATGTATGTATTTACATAATTACATAGGCATGTACATACGTAGACACGTAGGTACCTACGCACGTAGGGACATACGTACGTAGGCATGTAGGTATATCCGCATATAGGGACGGGGGTAGGTACGCACCTTTGTATGTATATATGTGTGTATGTGCATACGTAGGTACATACGTACCTACGTATGTATGTGTTTACGTACGTACTTACATTTCATATGGTTACAAGAGGTTTTTACCAGTTTCGTCACTGTACTTGAAGAAACACTAATCGACCCCGGGCAGATTACGGATAATCTGGGGGTTAAATAGATGTTTCCCACGAGGGGTTAGACCCGGAAAAGATGGTTCTTCTGATAACCTGCAAAACAGACACCGTGAGCTCGTCACTGAGAAGGGGGGGGGTACCTCCTTGTGACCACCCTCCGGCGTGAGAATCAGACTAGATTGCTCTTGAATATAAGTGTATATTAAGATATTGCTAGAGCAGATATCAGGTATAAGATGTAAGATACAAGATAAGATGAGATGATCATACCATTTGGGGTATTTATAGCCGAAGGTAGGTTTCCAAGAGGGTATAGCCGGTTGAATAGTATTCCTGTTCTACCAACTGTGGCCTACGCACGTGCCATGCTGGTAGTTGGTGGGTAGGCAGCGGCTGACAGTGACCTGGCCTGCTGTGTACTATTCCTTTTCCACCAACTGCAGGCTATGCACGTGGTATGACAGGAGTTGGTGAGTAGGTAGCGGCTAATAGTGACATACAGTACAAGAGCATGCTGCTCGCCATACTGTTGTCAATGGGCTGTTGTATCTCTGGTCAGATCTTTTGCCCATACCTCGTCAGGTACAGTACAAAAGATCTTCCAGTATCGTACGGACTGGCTCATTTGGGTGGGAGTATTCCCCCTCCCGCCTTTGTGCGGGATTGTTCCCGGCTTTGCTCATTCCTTCAGGTGACTACTGAATTATTGAGAGATAAGTGCCTTGTGCGTGTAGCCTTGCTGCGCGGGTGGCCTTACCTGATGGCTTGTATCCGCAGCTGCGGGAACAGGCGGAGTACTTCACCATTGGGAGGCATTTCCTGCGGGAACAGCTTGCGTACTGCGCGTAAGGACGTCACGTCTCTGAGCATGGTGGGTCCTGCGGATCCAGTTGGTTTCTGCGCAGACGTCTCTCTTCAAGGTGAGTCCTGTGGGTCCAACTGAGCTCTGCTGGGACCTACCTCTTCAAGTCCCCCCAGTCCAATGTTCTTCTCATGAGTGTTTAATAAGTGACGTGAACTTTTGGACTTAAGCAAAGGGTTTTTGAAAAGGGTTTAGTTTTAAGGTTTTCCATGGGGATTCTTCCCGCGGAAGTCCTTATGTCACTTGCAGAAATTCCCGACTTTCCTGCTTGATCTTTGGGTATGATGCGGGTAGGTCTGTAACCTCCTCGCAAGTCAGGAGCGTTGAGTCACACTTGTGTGGATTCTCCATGAGGTTTTGGTAGTTTTGAACATAGTGATCAATTATGTTAAAACCACCAATTCCATCTTGAAGCTTCAAACAATGTAGTTCTCGACGTTCCCGCTATGCGGGGATGTTATTCCCGTTTCCGCAAGCATTGCCCAGAAGATCCTTCTTGGTTTCAATTCCCTGCGGAGCGCTAGGTATGTGAAGGGTTTTGCCTTTACACTGTACCCGCACTCGTCTTATGGTTACTTTACTTCCAAGGTATTCCTGGCGTCAATTCCCTGCGGGTGCTAAGTATGTGAAGGGTTTTGCCTTAACACTGTACCCGCACCCGTCTTATAGTTACTTGGTCGCCGAGGTATTCTTGGCTTCAATTCCCTGCAGGTGCTAAGTATGTGAAGGGTTTTGCCTTAACACTGTACTCGCACCTGTCTTACAGTTACTTGGTTGCCAAGGTAAGGGGTATTTTCCCGCTTACTTTTGAATCTTTTTGAAATTTTGAAATTCGAAGAGTTGGTGAAAGGATAAGAACAGTCCAAACTGTTGAAACGTCGTCCGACGGTTTCTTCTGACTGTGTCAGGACGTGCAGGAAGTTATGGTGACGTGACAGTACATGGTCATTCCAGACGCTTTTTCAGACGCGTGGGCGCGATTTTTCGGGCGCGTGGCCGCGAAATTAATGGCACGCGTCCTTTCAACAGCTGTTGCCAGCTTGCACTTTGCCACGTGTCATAGTTTCATTGCACCTGCGATTTCTCTCTCTTCCGCATTAAATTCATCGCATTAATTGCGATGAGTATATAAAGGGGGAGAGGGTCTTGTAA
Source organism: Bidens hawaiensis (assembly GCF_021521415.1). NCBI lineage: Eukaryota > Viridiplantae > Streptophyta > Magnoliopsida > Asterales > Asteraceae > Bidens > Bidens hawaiensis. The sequence continues at coordinate 23,447 of NW_027504914.1, forward strand.
TTCACACTTTCACTCTTCTCTTCTTGTAAACGATTTCCGGCGAATACTTTCTGCCAAGCATTCTCCTGAAATCACTCTTCTTTACCTCCAAACCATGTCTTCTACCTACGATTATGAAGCTGCTGCCGAAGAATCTGACGTGCACGTCGAGATCCCGACGTCTACGTCTGATAAAGACGATAAGAGCACTGCTGGCGAATGCCAGTGTGCTCTTCCGGCCGACCTCTATCGGTACGTCGTCCGGAAGTTCATGCTCGAGTCGTTCGAGCCTGAGTTTCCGGAGCCACACCAGACGGTGTACGATGCCCCCCAGGGCAAGATAGGGGTCTACGCTGCATTCTTCGTTTATGGGAATCTCAGGTTCCCATTGACGAAGTTTGTATACCGTGTCTTGGAGAGGCACGGCGTGCATCTGACGGAGGTACACCCGATGGCGATCGCCAAGATCCGCCACTTTGAGTGGGTGTGCCTCATTCTGGGCGTGGAGCCCCATGCTGACCGGTTGATGACGTTCTATTCTTGGAGGTGCATCCAGGGGTGGTACACCTTGGTCAATCGGATCAAGGGGTTGAAGATCTGCGCTACCGAGCGCAGTCTTCGGTCGTGGAAGCGTGAGTTTTTTTATATCTCCGCTCGCGTCATCCCCCTTGCGATGACCTTTAAGAATGGGAGAGCACTCCCCGCCCTTCATGCCCTCAACTACCAGGAGGCGCAGTGGTTCTCCAAGATCTCCCAGGTCCAGACTCCGGTATACCGTTTTGCGGAGTCTGGGATGGTGATGCTTGGGATGAGCCGGGTGTGGAAGGAGGCGTCACAGGTTCCTATCGTCCTCGAATACGGTTTGAACTCTGTCCCTTACGGTATGCTCTGTCTTCTTTGTTTATATAGGTTTGTCTTCTAACTGTTTCTTTTGTTTCAGAGGGGAACGACTTGCAATCGCTCCTGCATCCGCGGGAGGCTGATAGTCCCGCTCGGATGGGTACTCGTGCTCTAGATGAGAACGAGTTGCCCATCCTTGAACAGACGGCGGATCGGTTCGTGGAGGTCTACCCGCTAGGCCACGAGATCCTGAGCGCCAGGCGGCCAGGTAAGGAGTTATTCAACCCTCGACCCCTCAATGCTGAAACCTCTGCTGGAATTCCTCTAATCTTGTGTTCTGATGAGGAATCCGCAGATGGTCCTCCGTTGGTGCGGAAGAAGAAGGCTGCCGGCGGGAAGGGGAAGGCGAAGGTTGCCTCCACTGCCGATCCGGTGCCTCGGTCTGATTCAGAGACTGACAGCGAAGAGGTGGCGGGGAACCCTGGTGGTGATAAGACCACTGCTCCGGAGGCTGAGACGACCGTCACCTCCGAGCAGCCCAGGACAACGACGGTGAGCGGCGTGAAGAGGCCGGCTCCATCGGGTTCGTCCCCGCCTGTTCGCACTTTTAGGCTCAAGAAAACCCGTAAGTATAAACTTTACTTTTTTAACTTCATATCTTTCCGCCATTATACTTATATCTTCTTTGTACAGGCGTGGATGCTACCGCATTCCAGGGTGGAGCAGGGAGGAGCACCTCCGGACCCATGACGGTAGGCTTGGTCAACCTACCTGAGGCGGTGACCCAGGCGACTGCGCCTGCTTCAGTTGGTTCAGTTGCTCACCCAGTTGAGCCAACTGTTCCAACTGTGATGACATCTCCGCCGGCTGTCAGTGCCATATTTACTGAATCTTTCACTGAGCCGGCGGTGACTATTTCTGCGGGCTTCTCCGCAGCGGCGACCACGGTTGTGAGTTCACCTCCGGTGAGTTCACCTCCGTTGGTTTCTACCGCGGCGGCCTCCATGCCTCCTCCGACGTCGGCGGCTGCGGCCGATCCTTCAGGTATGCTTGGGGCTTCTCGCCAACCTCTGCCTCCTTCCCATCTGCCTGACCTCTTGGATGGATTTCCCTTGGGTTCAGGTGATGGGTTTGGCGGCTATCGGCCTGTTGTCGACCCTACAGGTGCGTAGGGTTCTTTTGGCCTCTTTTTTTTTTTTTTTTTTTTTTCTAACTGCTTTTTGTTTTTTGCAGTGTCGGATTCCAATGAAGTGTATGTTCCACGATGGAACATCCGCCGAGGAACAACCCTTCGCACGCCTGTGGAGTGCGTGGAGTGGGCTCGTCACGCAGCTCCCAGTGGTGCGTTGGGGGAAGCCATGGCTAGCTACCAGGAGGGTAGGCTAACCAATGAGCTTCGGGTTCTCCTGGCCCGGATGCAGCCGCGCGTCGAGCTGCTCTGTCGTGAAAACGACAAGTTAAAAGCAGCTCGCATCCAAGAAGTAGCTCAGGCGCGGGCTGTCCGGGAGGAGAATAGGAGGCTTACCGCAGTGGCTGCGGAAAAGGAGAAGGCCTTCAAGGCCCTCGAGGTTGAAGTTCAGGCCCGGCTCGAGGCCCGTTCCAAGGCTGCCCAAGCTGTTAACGAACAGCTTCGGCTGGCTAAGGAAACTGCACGGAACGCAACCGAGAGGGCCACCAAGGCTGAAGCTGTTGCTGAGCCTTTACGCCTCGAGAATGAGGAACTTAAAGCCAAACTAGAGGCGCTCCAACAGGCTCATGATGCCTTGGCGATGGAAGACGCCAAGAAGCTCCAAGAGATCTTGGACCAGAGGGGGGTGCTTGACCATACTGAGCGGAAGCTAAAGGGCGTTGAAGAGGCTGCGGCTAAAGAAGTGTTGCTTGCCAACCTTAACAAAAGTGAAGCCGAACGCGCCCGTAACCAAGCTCAAGCTGCCCTCCAGGAAGCTCTGGTTACCAAGGAATGGCTTCTTCGAGAAGCGTTGTCTCAGGTAAGCTTAGCTTCATAATGTCTTCACGCTTTTCTTTGTAAATAGAAAAGGTTTTGATACTTGTATATTTATTTTGTAGGTTGTGCATCGAGTCTTCACGGACACATCATACGACGATGCCATGAGCGCAGCCCTCAACGCTTCTCATGAGGATGGGGAAAAGGCCGGCTTCCTGCTTGGTCTAGGGTTCGTTGAGAAAGGCATCCCGCCTTCCAACTTCCCTTTGTATGATGTGGATACTGAAGCTGTTTATGACCAAGCAGTGAATCAGTATGCCGCCTTCCCGCATCCGGTGGTGGAGAAGGTGAACGAAGTTGCTGCTGCTGATGATGGGCTAGCTATCCTTAAAGCTTTCCTTGAACCGCCACGCTGATGGTGCTGGTCCAAGTGGAAGTGGTTCTGAAGCTTGATCCTGAAGATCCCTTCCCACTGTTAGGATAGGTTTAGCTTGTATAGATTTATATTTTTGTAGGCGGGTAGTTACCCGGCCATTCTTGTAATGAATATTATGAAATATAAATCTTTGTGCGGGTAAGCCCGCTACTTTCACTGGATGACTTGCTTTATAAACGTTATATGACTTGCTCATGCATACTTTAGTTTAAATTAGCAATTTTCCAAGTGTTTAGAATAAGTTAACCTTTGAACGTGGTAGATAATAGGTTGAAGTTTTGCTTCCTCCTTCGTGATTGTGCGGGTAGGACCGTCACTTGCACTTAGTAGGATGGCTAAACTTTACCTATATCTGACCTGCGTGGAGGTTTTCCTCATCTTTTTAGAAATTTTCTAAGTGTTTAGAATAAGTTAACCTTTGAACGTGGTAGATAATAGGTTGAAGTTTTGCTTCATCTTTCGTGATTGTGCGGATAGGACCGTCACTTGCACTTAGTAGGATGGCTAAACTATACCTATATCTGACCTGCGTGGAGGTTTTCCTCATCCTTCTGTTAGAAATTTTCTAAAGTATTTTGAATAAGTTAACCGTTCGACGCGCGGTAGTCAATAGGTTCGGTTTCCTCTCATGATTTGTGCGGTTAGGACCGGCACTTTCATTTAGTTGGATGACTAAAGTTTACCTATGACTGACCTGCGTGAAGGTTTGTCGTTTTTTTGGGTTTATGCGGGTTTTGCCGCCTTCCCCACGCAACGACTTTCCACGTAATTATGCGGTACGGGCATCAGTGTTGAATAAATTAACCGTTCGACGCGGTTGTTAATAGGTTAGTGTTCAGTTTCCTCTATCATGATTCGTGCGGATAGACCGGCACTTTCATTTAGTGGGATGACTGAACTTTACCTTTAACTGACCTGCGTGAAGGTTTGCCGTTTTTTGGGTTTATGCGGGTTTTGCCGCCTTCCCCACGCAACGACTTTCCACGTAATTATGCGGTGAAAACCGGCATATCCGTGTGGAAAGTTCATAAGTATAAATGTAAGATCATCAGCATCGATGTTCTAAGGAGAATCATTTCCATTAGAAGTGGCTCTGGGCCTTTTCTTTACAAATTTGGAATTAATCTACATGCAAACTGTGTAATTGAGCTCCCTTCCATGTTGTTGGGATGGGAGTGCCATCGAGCCGATATGCACCTGGTTCGGGATCTCGTTGTTTACGCAGTATGTAGTCTCCAACATTGAAGCTGCAATTTTATTCGTGTTTTCCCCAACTGGGGTTCTACACGCGTCAGCCTGCTCAGCGTTCGTTACGCCACGAGGTGCGCGAGCGTCCCATCTCTGACAAATGCTTCGACGATGTCCTTTACGTCTGTGCATTCTTCAGTGTTGTGGCCTTTTGTCCTGTGAAAGTCACAGTATTTGCTCCGATCAGCATTGTGACGATGTCGGATTATTGGAGCCTTTGGCCATGGGAGCTCCTCAGTGGCGAATATCTCGGTGACGCTTTTGGTGAGTGGCGTCCATCTGGAGTTCTGGTTCGACTGTACGTTATCCATTCCGCCTAACCGATGTTGCAAGCCGGATGAGGTGTCAAAGTTTACCATTGACTGCCAAATGCCTAGCTTCCGCTTTTTGTTTAGTCGGGCGGTAAGGACGTTGTCTTTTCTTGTTTTCTGGGTGTAGAGGTTTGTGCTCTGGGGGAGATCTCTACCCAGTTGCTTCTCCGTTTCCGCAAAGCGTTTAGCTGCTGTCATGATGGCATCCCATGTGGATGGCATGCCATCTTTACCCGTTAAGGTGCGGATGAGCTCTGGGTCGTTCGCGTCCTGGATGAAAGCAGCGCGAACAAGATCTTCGCTAATATTACCCAGACTTAGCTTCTTTGAGTTGAAGCGAGTGATGAAGTCTGGCAAAGATTCATCTTCCTCTCGAATGCATTTGAGGATTGTCCATTGCTCTTCGGTATACTTTCTTTGTTGGCTGAAGTGTTGGCTAAATTTCTGCTGGAAGTCTTCCCAATCGTAGATGTGGTGGACCGGTAGACGATCGAACCACGCTCTAGCTGCCCCAACAAGCGTCATTTGGAACATGTAACACCACGTAGGTTCCGTCCAACTACTGACGGTTGCCCCCGCTATGAACCTGTTCAAATGATCGTCTGGATCAGATATACCATCGTAAGTGCCGATGTTGGACATCTGTTTGGCACTTTTCAGGACGATTGCTTCCGCAATGTCCCTTGCAAATTTGGACGTTCCCGCCTTTGCAGCAGTTGGTGTAAATGTTTTGGAGAAGTCACGTGGGTTTCCACCTGCGTTTTTTGGTTTGAAGGTTTCTCCAAAACGCCTTCTCGGTTGGGAGTCCGTTTCCTTACGCTTCCCTTTCGCCCTATGACGAGGGTTTGCGTCACTATCGGATTCCTCCGAATCATTGTCCCAGTACTCTCCGAATTCCTCAGGCTGTTGGAGTGAACGTAAGCGTTCATCCAACTCAGCTTGGAATTCTTTTTGACGTGCTTCCGCCCACGCTTTAACTTCATCGAGTGTTTGGCGGGGGAGCCTCGTTCGTTGTCTCTCTAACTGGGTATCGGTGAATCACAGTGAGCGATTATTTACTGCACTTGCCCCAGCTTGGGTAACTGGGGTAGTGTTCGTAAAATTTACTGCACTTGCCCCGGCTTGGGTAACCGGGGTAGTGTTCGTAAAAACTGTGTAGTCTTCGGTATTCCCCTCAGTAGCTGGGGTTGTGGTTACCGGAGTTTCTTTAACCATCTTTCCAGAAGTTTGAAAAAACTGAAAAGAAATGAAGTTCTAGCTTTTATGCACGGATGGCGCCAATGAAGAAACACTAATCGACCCCGGGCAGATTACGGATAATCTGGGGGTTAAATAGATGTTTTCCACGAGGGGTTAGACCCGGCAAAGATGGTTCTTCTGATAACCTGCAAAACAGACACCGTGAGCTCGTCACTGAGAAGGGGGGGTACCTCCTTGTGACCACCCTCCGGCATGAGAATCAGACTAGATTGCTCTTGAATATAAGTGTATATTAAGAGATTGCTAGAGCAGATATCAGGTATAAGATGTAAGATACAAGATAAGATGAGATGATCATACCATTTGGGGTATTTATAGCCGAAGGTAGGTTTCCAAGAGGGTATAGCCGGTTGAATAGTATTCCTGTTCTACCAACTGTGGCCTACGCACGTGCCATGCTGGTAGTTGGTGGGTAGGCAGCGGCTGACAGTGACCTGGCCTGCTGTGTACTATTCCTTTTCCACCAACTGCAGGCTATGCACGTGGTATGACAGGAGTTGGTGAGTAGGTAGCGGCTAATAGTGACATACAGTACAAGAGCATGCTGCTCGCCATACTGTTGTCAATGGGCTGTTGTATCTCTGGTCAGATCTTTTGCCCATACCTCGTCAGGTACAGTACAAAAGATCTTCCAGTATCGTACGGACTGGCTCATTTGGGCGGGAGTATTCCCCCTCCCGCCTTTGTGCGGGATTGTTCCCGGCTTTGCTCATTCCTTCAGGTGACTACTGAATTATTGAGAGCTAAGTGCCTTGTGCGTGTAGCCTTGCTGCGCGGGTGGCCTTCCCTGATGGCTTGTATCCGCAGCTGCGGGAACAGGCGGAGTACTTCACCATTGGGAGGCATTTCCTGCGGGAACAGCTTGCGTACTGCGCGTAAGGACGTCACGTCTCTGAGCATGGTGGGTCCTGCGGATCCAGTTGGTTTTTGCGCAGACGTCTCTCTTCAAGGTGAGTCCTGTGGGTCCAACTGAGCTCTGCTGGGACCTACCTCTTCAGTACTCTTGTAAATAACAAGATATTCATCATCCATAAGATTTGATGAAACATTTGTAAACCTTCAAAATGATACTACACCAAAAATATTAGATGATTTTCAAAAGAGAAATTTAATTGTGACTTTAATGGGAAGATTTAGTTAACTAGTTAAGTAATTATGAGTTACACATTTGTTTTTAATGCTGGTACATAAAAATTACTAACATACCCTTTTTGGTATTAAAGTACATTAAAATGATGAAAATAAATTACAAGAGTGTCGTTTTAAATAATGACCATTGATCAAACAAAATCAATGGATGAGATTCGCTTCTCGCTGTAATACCACTTCTCACAAGATCTATCCCCATATACACACACACACACACACTTTTATTGGGGAGGGATAATTTAAGAACCTTTTTGAGTTGTAAGAACTTTAAGAACCTGATATGAACCACACATTTAATTAATTGGGTATTAAATTTGTGGTTATGAATAAAACATAATAAAATATTAAAAGATGAAAGAGAAAATATAATATTAAATAGGAAAATATATAAAAGTAAAAAAAAACGACAATAAAAAGACAAAAAAATATTTCAAATCATAGTTATTTATCACTTTTTCTAATTCTATTACAGATTATACTCTTTTTTTTATTTTAATATTGTTTTTTACTTTCAATATTAATTTTTTGAAATTTGATTATTACTTAAGTATTTTTTTTAGAATTTCATACTTTTTCATCACTTTCTCTTTCTTTGAAATCATTTTGGAAGATTTTCGATGATCCATTTTATACCTTATTGCTCTCTACACAAATGTTAGGAATTACATACACAAACACATAACTTACCAAACTATACAAATTACATAAATGACCTAAATTACAAAAATACACAAATTACATAAACTACACAAATTACCTAAATTACATACCAATTACACAAACCACTCAAATTACGATAATTTCCCAACCATGAAATACAAAAATTATATAAACTACCAATTGATAAATTACCAATTACATATACTACACAACGTACATGAATTATACAACAAAAAATGCGCATATTACATAAAATAAAAATTATACAAGTTACATACATTACTTAAATATGTACGTAAATTAAATACATTACAAATTACTCAAACTACCCAAATTATAAAAATTATACACGTTATATACACTGCACATATAAGTAAATTACATAAATTAAATATGTATTACAAATTACAAATTATTAGATTACATGAATGCAACTTATTATAGAAGTTATAAAATAATATATTAATGTAAAATTAAGGATATGTATAAATAATACTGGTAAAATGATATGTATATGAATAAAATAATACATGTAAATAATCACACTCATCAAAGTTTTATACATGAATATAAAATAAAAAAAAAGCATAATTTAATTATTATTAATGATTACAAGGTAACTAGCTAGCTCAAAGCCGCGCGTTATGACAGACATAAAGTTTTTCAGTTTTAATGTATTTGTTATAGAAACGAAAGATAATACCTAAAAGTATAGTCACATCATAAATAGAAGGGTATCAAAGCATGTTTGTTAATAGTCGTAGCATAAACAAATTGTATCGAAGCATGTTCGTTTTATAGTTTATTTTATTATGTAATGCTCAAATTCACGCTACCAAACTCACATGATGTTATAGGCATCAAACAAAAAATATAACTTATTTGATTAATTTGTTAGTTAATTAAGTAAAAAATTAAGAAAAGGCGTAAAAAACATAAAACAAAATTTAAAAAGTATAAAAAATAAAGTAAAAAACAAAAATCAAGGAGAAAATAAAAATATTTGATAAATTTTAATTCATGGAATAAAAAAACGTTTTATTTAACTATAGATATACTTATTTTTCAAATTACTTAATTAATAAATATTTTTTAAATTAAACAAATATACTAAATAAATACAAACAAATTACACAATTTACATAAATTAATATATATTTTTATATGAAACAAATTATACTAGCATATATACACACAAATTACAAAAATTAGATCAAAGATATATAACTACATCAAAACATTAATAACATTAATCATATGTAGCCCATTACACAAATATTTCTTAACTTATACATCAAACATACAAACTAAACACATTTCATATTACATGTATGAAAAAAATCATATCAAAGATTAGTTTTTTACATACTACTCAATATAGGACAAAGTAATTTCGTAGACTTATTATTCTAAGTTCTTCACTTATTTAAAATTTTTAAGTTTAAAAGTTTTATGTTAAAACAAATCTATAATGTAACCCAAATAAAAAATAATCGTAATTATAATTGTACCATAAGTAATTAACTGTATATAAAAAAATCATCTATAATGAAGCCATCAAGTAACGAGTGTAGATTTTTATTTTAAAGAAAATATAAAGAGAGAAAAGACATACATGTTTGTGTTTGAATATTAAATAGAGGAGAGAGACAAATTAATGTGATACCTAAAATATATCTTTATAATATTTTAAAAACTAGATGATGTGTTTTAATTTAGTCCACTAGTTAAGATTTTAAGTTCTTACGACTCATATTAGTTTTCAATTGAAATCAACCCCACTTTTCTTTTATAATATTATAAAGGAAAACAAAACTTATTATTGTGATGAACAATTCGAATACGTTACGGTTATAGATATCTACACTAAAATTTGTAATAGATTATTGATATATTAGGCTTTTTCTCTAGACGACAATAAAAATGGTCCTCAATGATACATATGACCAGAAAGCGGAACTCCATCTGCCTTCATTAGAAAACCTCAACTTGTTAAGTTTTATTGGTAATTAATCAGCTTTATTTATTAAAACCCGATTCAATAATATGACAAATAATAATTGATCTAATTAATTAATAAATGTACATCAAAACAAAAATGGGACACTTTAATGAATCCTGACAGGATCCGAATACAAAATCATATGAGAACAGTAATAATAAAAAATTTATTATTAACTACTGATGAGATAAATAATAATTCGAGTAATGGATAACCGGTTGAGACATCGAGGTTCAAACAAATGATGCAAGGTGACGAACCGAACGAGCAAGCGACGGTGGTATGCCTAAGCAGCGCCGATAGTGGTTGTCCCGTGGCAGCGACCGTATCTGGGTGGCGTCTAGTAGCAGCAAGCTAGCGGCGCCTTGGAGAAGCACGGACGGTGGGCGATTGTTGTGCAGCGTTCGCCGATAGTAGGAATGTGTTTACCGGTTTCCTTCTTGTGTTTCAAGAATGTGTAGATTTTCAATCATTATATGATTTATATTGATAGATTATAATTATCAATAATAAAACTTAAACGGGTCCCAAAGTCTAACTCGTTTCTGTAACATCCGTACTTTTGAGAGTAATAAATAAAAGGAAATTTATTATTAACTGTGTATCGTTAGTTTAATTGTGTGCGTATTTAGGTTTGGAATAAGATTTTGGTTGGAATGGGAATGGGTGGTGGGGCCCTTAGACCCCCTATATATATCCCATCTTCTTCTCCATTCCATTTATTTACACAATGCCCACACTCAAGAAACACACACACTTTCTCTCTAAAACCCGAATCCAAATCCGAGCTAAAGAAGGACGGATCTAGTGTATAAACGCCATCAAACACCAAGAATCACGTCCAGATCCTCGAGTTGTTTCAGATCTGAACCAAACCCGAGAACAAAAGGTGAGTTGGTTTAAAAAGGCTAAGTTTTATGGTTAGAATCGATATGCAAACTGATAGAACAATAGATCGGGTTGTAGGACGTAAGAAAAACATAAACTTGGTAAGTTATAACCTCACGGGGGTGTTATAGGACAAAAGATAATGTTTGGACCATGAAAAACACGGGTATACAAAGTTGGTACGACCTGAAACCCATACAAAGAGTAGAATCGGGTCTTAAGGAAGAATCTCAGAGGAAAATGGCCTTAAAATGGTAAAAACAAAGTAAAAAGGGGGTTTTCGCATGAAAGAGGGCTTAGCATCGCATGCCATGCGAAATCCAAGAATTTCGCATTGCACGCCATGCGAAGCGAAATCAGCATGCGAAGCGAAATCTCATGCGAAGCGAAATTCTCATGCGAAATTCCATGCGAAATTTCATGAAATCCATGTTAATCCATTTTCTGATGCGAAATGGCCAGCCAGGGGCTCTGCCCCTTGGACCCTGCTAGGGGCTGCCGCCCCTAGACTCCGCTACCAGGAGCGCTGCCCCCGGACCCCCGTTAGTTGAGGGTTTCATTAACTTAGATGTAGGAAGTAGTAGTAATGGATAATTGACACGCGCAATGTATTGTATAGTTAGCCGTGCACAACTAAGGGCATTACCATTAACGGCGAGAGAAACCGACTCCAGGTGAGTTCTAGCCCCTTTATCTGTTATGTTTTCGGGGCTGTGTGCATACTCCTATATTGTTACATAATGATTGTATGAACGAGTATGTATATATATATTTATAACTAGAAGATATGTAAAGTATGCACGTATGATAAAGGTATGGTTATTCGAGACAGAAGGGACCAGACCCTTATAATATCTGAGATGTTAGGGACCAAACCCTCATAATATCTGAGATGATAGGGACCAGACCCTTATAATATCTGTGATGTTAGGGACCAGAACCTTATAATATCTGTGATATTAGGGACCAGACCCTTATAATATCTGTGATGTTTAAGATAGAATAGCTTATGGTATACCATAAGGTTTTATGAAAGAAAGTATGTAAGAACGTATGCATGTATGTAAAGTATGTATGAAAGAAGTGATAGTAAATAAGGTATGAATACATATCTCCGGACACGTATGAGTATGGTATGAATGTAATGTATGTTAATTAATTAACTAGAACTCACTCAGCGTAGCTGACTTTTAGTATGCATATGGCACGAGCTAAAGAGACTGTCATCCATGAAGAAGTGTCATGACTATTTTATGTTAATATTTATGAAAAGACAACTTGTATGTAAAGACATGATTTGATGTTTTGTAATGTAATGCATGAAGTTTTAATTATTCCGCGAAAGTTTTTATTAACTCTGATTTTAGAACTGTGTTTATGAGTAAATCCAACACCAAAGTAGGGTTACCGGGAACGGGGTCTTACAGTTTCAACTCTCAATAAATAACTAATCTCATCAATCATGTGTTATTGCCGGTTAAACCATTTAAGCATATTTTAGTTCATTGCCCAATGTGTAACTCTCACGGGTCGTAACTCGGTCGCCTGCGATAAATTAACCAAACCGACCCATAATATCCAACACAGCTCCCAACAAACACAATTAACTCTTCCGGACATAGACTTTGAAGGAATCAATGAAGATCCTATACGACAAAAGGAGGTGATTAGGCAAGTGAAGGCTTCGTTTGAGGGGCTGGGGTTCTTTTAATTGATGAATGATGGGATCTCGGTTAGTGTTTTGGAGGAGATTTTAAAAGGAGTGATGGATTTTTATGAGCAAGACACGGAGGTTAAATAGCAATGGTACACAAGGGATCAGAGTGGGAAGACGAGGTTGGTGAATAAAGCAACTTTGATTTATACATTGCACTGTGACTAACTGGCGAGACACCTTCTACTGCACCATGGATCCTAATCCTCCCCAATCGCACGAGTTGCCAACGTCTTGCAGGTTTTACATTTTTTTCATCTATTTGGGAAAACGGAAAATTATCAAAATAGGCATGTTTGACCAAATTATCTTCAAAATAGTAAAGAAAGATAAACTCAACCAAATAGTATACCCAATAGAATTTCAATGTATAACCCAAATGAGCACCTCAAGGCACCAAGATAGTAAGGACAAAATGAGTTGGCACCTCTATTATCATCGCATGTATCTTAACTAGGCTACAAGGGAGCCTAAACATGTATAAATGAGCTAGCCAAGTGTCTTGTCTGCCAAGGCTCTAAAGATGCCTGACATGCTCTGCCACGACACCTTTCTAAACTAGACAGACTAGGCACAAGTGTAGCCCTTATTATTACGTTTAGACACATGTGTTGTCACACCCCAACCTAAGGCGGAAATGTCGGGGTGTGATCCGATTGCTCACAGCTCGAAGATACTTTCATATATAAAATGTGACAATATCTAATTAATTATTTTATTCAAATAATACACACCATATCCAAGTAAAGCAAACAATATAAGTACATGAATGTAAACTCAAATAATATTTTCTTGTTTATATCCTAAGGTCTTGTCTACGTGTCCAACTTCAGTCTTCAATACAAGCAATCTGCATATGCGTAGAAAATGGAGTTTTGTCAACAAATGAATGAGTAGAACTCCAGTAGCCTTAAATTTCGTTATGAAAATAAAAGTCTTCTGGACCGAACATTGAATCCGACCAGAAGTATGAGAAAACGTAAAGTCAAACTGGTTGACTGTTTTGCCCTTTAACGGGTTTTAAGTGAATTGACCAGTCAACACCCTTCAACCACTAAAATTGATTGAAGGTTATTGACTAGGGAATATGTATGAACGACTCCTATGTTTACAACTTACCCGGAAAGTGAAAGAATCGATGAGAAACGGAAGTCAAAGGTCTTAAAGCAAGCAAAGTCAACGAACAAGTCTTGTATCTTCAACGAATATGCAAAAACCAAGAGAATACGAGCTGAGCAGAGGGTATGACGGCTGTGAGGCTCCTCTAGGGTTTGTGTAAAAGTTTTATGGCAGGAGATTAAGGCTTGTTTATATAGGAAAAGTAATAACGACCTAAATATGGGTTTTTTACTCGTTTAAGCAAGAATGTATGATTTTAAGGAAAAAATCATTGAAAGATTTATAAAGATCTGATCTTGGGCAAGGGAAAACGAATTAGGAGTTGTATTTTAGTTATATTATGATTACTTGTTCCTTAATAAACTCAAACATGCCTAAAATAATCGATTTTATACCAAAACGAGCTAAGAGAACGAAATCGGCTTGCGATTCTGATCAGGTCAGCCACCGCGATGCGCGGCCACAAGGAGTGGAGCCCGTCGTGCGGCGCTCGGGAGGTTAGGAGGGGGATGTTTCAACTTTTGGCATATTTGGTCCTTGTGTATGATTAATGGTCATTTATTGAACTAGTTTTGTTATAAATAGGAATTGAACGTAAGTTAAAGCGCAAGGACCTAAAGGGAACATAAAGAGAACTAAATAACTAATAAATATTTGTTTTTGATTAATCATTAAAGTTCTAAAATATTTACGGTTGGGTCATACGTAACGAATGCGGGTTTGGAAAATCTGGAATGTTACATGTGTAGCCCCCAACTGAGACATTTGTGACTAATATGGTGTTGTCAACACACTTTTGCATGGAATTCCGTCCTTCGGTTGACATAGAAAAACCCTTAGATTTATAGACCTGGTCTTATCCTTCAGTTGACTTAATTTTATTTAATTCAAACAACTTTTTATTCAGCAAACTAATTAAAATCATAAGTATTATTTTTGAAACTAGGTTAAAACTAAGACAAGAGAGAAAAAGAATCATGCCTTGTAGAACTGTGACACGAGCCACAACCGCCTATCTATTTATTAGATACATATAATTTTCTAGTTTGTAATAAATGTTTTAACTTTTAACCATGAGAACTAGAATATGATGCAACAAAAAGTATAGTCATTAGATATATTATTTGATGGGAATTTTGTTACATATATATTTTGTTGGAGTATTCAAAACAAGTGATGAAACTGATGGTATAATGATATGAATATATATTTTATTTGATGGGACTTTTGTTACATGTATATATTTTTTTTGTTGGAGTATTCAAAACAACTGATGAAACTGATGGTATAAGGATATGAATGATAAAGAACAATTGGATAAAATATTTTCTTATAATTAACCAAAGGAAGGAGGCTCTTTAAATAGAGCTCATACAACGGTCTGACAAACGACTACCAATTATTCAGCTTTACCCTAACAACCTTGACTAGAACAAAAGAAAAGACTTATTCAAATTCAAAGATAAGAAGGAAAAATAGCACGTGCATGCAAAGCTTGAATCATATTTCATCACCCTCCCTTGATTCAAGTTTCATAACTCCTAGCCAGTGTCTATAGGACACATACTTCTCACGAACCCCAATGCCTTTGTCAACATATCAGCCAATTGTTCATTAGTCTTGCAATACTTTAAAGCAACCTGATCTTGATTCAACATCTCATGAATTAAGTGATACTCCAGCTCAATATGTTTAGACCTACTATGCATCACCGGATTTTTACTCAAACGAATAGTGGACCTGCTATCACAATAAAGCACCGTTGCTTGAGTTTGCTTTATTCCAAGGTCCTCTAGCACTCTTCTTAACCACAAAGCTTGACAAGTAGCAACTGTAGCTGGCTATGTATTCAGCTTCAGTGCTAGATAATGCAACCGTGAATAGTTCGTTTGAACTCCAAGTAACAGCTCCACTATCAAGGGTAAACACACAAGCTAAAATACTCTTTCTATCATCTGGATAGTTTGCCCAATCACTGTTAGAAAAACCAATCAACTCAATCTCGAATCCTTTTGCATACCAAATCCCAAACTTGAGAGTACCCGCCACGTATTTTAGGACTCTTCTTGCAGCTCCATAGTGAAACTTAGACGGAGATTGCATAAACCTTGAGATCATGCTCACCGCATAAGCAAGATCAGGTCGAGTATGGGTTAGGTAAATCAACCCACCACAAGGCTTCTATAAGTAACTTCATTACACTTATCAGCTCCATCTTCAATTTGCAATTTCTCACTTGAGTTCATTGGTGTGTTTTCAAGATTACAATTTGTCATGCCAAACTTTGAGATTAGGCTCCTTGCATACTTATCCTGACTCAATAACAAACTCTCCCTGGTTTGTTTCACTTCTAAGCCAATAAAGAACCTAAGTAACCCCAGATCTGTTATATCAAAGGCTTTTTTCATTCCTTCTTTAAAATCTGCAATCAACTCAACAGAAGAGCAAGTGCGAATTATATCATCAACATATAAGCAAATGTACATAACCTCTTCGTTGGATTCATTCTTAACATATAGAGTGGGCTCATTCTCACTTCTCTTGTACCCATTATTGATGAAGTAGCTATCAATCTTGGAATACAAAGCTCTGGGAGCTTGCTTTAGGCCATACAAAGCCTTTTTGAGTTTATACACATGGTTCTCCTTTCCTTGAATTTCAAAACCATATGGTTGTTCAACATAAATTTCTTCATTTAACTCCCCATTCAAAAAGGCTGATTTAACATCTAATTGGTGTACCTTCCATCCTCTTTGAGCAACCACACTCAACACCTCTTTAACAGTTTCAAATCTTGCCACAGGTGCAAATGTTTCCAAGTAATCAATTCCAGGAAGTTGAGTATATGATGGTTGGGTAAAAGTTAGTTAGTTTTATATATTAATTAGTTAATTTTAGGTAAATAAATGAATGAATATTGGTACTTCAAGCGTTGTTATGTGTTTTCAGGGACTCAGAAGTTGTGGAGCTTATTGGGAATATTTACGAGCTTGGAATGAAGATTTGGAAGTGAGAGATTGGAAGTGCAAGCATCATGAGGCAGTAAAGAGAAGAAAATATTTGTTTTTGTGATTTTGCATCTTCGGGAGATGCGAGGATGCTGGACATGCAACTTCGCGCGACGCGAAGTTGTAACATTCTGAGCCCGAATATTTTGTCTGTCGCGCGACGCGAAGATGAAGCCCATGGAAACTTCGCACGACGCGAACCGCCTTAAAACTGAAAAAATATAGGTTTTCTTTATATAAACCCATTAACCTCACCATTCGGATTATTACGACTTCCAGAGGCAAAAGAGGCTGATTGGGGCGACTTTCTACCATTCCATAGCTTCCGGTTCATCTTGGGGTTTGATTGTTCATCAAAGATAAGTTTTTTGACATCATGATCATGTTCGGCTAAATTTTCGTGTTCATTTTAGGCTAGGGTTTGTGTTTTCCAACCTAAAATCAGATTTATTATGCTTAATGATTATGAACTTGATTTGATTTATTGGTTTTATCTTGTTCAACTTAGTACTTGATTGTTTAAACAATTTATATTTTCGATAATTGATTACTGCATCACTTGTTTGGTTTTAGTCATCAACACTTAGGGTTCGGCTCTTGTGTCATTGAATTTATAATCATCAACTATTGTCACCTAATTAGTTTTCACAAAATATAAATTGGTAATTAGGTAGATCGAGTTCAATTGTGTCAACAATTCGGTTAGGGTATCGTTTGTCATCACAATCAAACTAATAGGTCTAGTAGTTACTGCGTAATCAAGACAATTAAATCTGGAATTAAGTTGAATATCACATTACCCGAACCTAGAATGAATACTTTTCATTAATATTGTTTACAAATCGTTTTAAAGTAATCGTTTAATTTTAATTAAATCTTTTTCTAAAATTGCTTGACATCGACTGTCCGCCTTAGTTTAATAATTAATTTAGTAACATTAAATTAGCACTTTCCTTGAGTTCCTATGGAGACGACCTTACTTACCCGTACTAGTTTATAGGTATTTAAGTCTTTAATTAATTGTTTTTGAGTAGACCGTGACAGCCTACGTCAAAATGGCGTCGCTTCCAGGGACTCAACGTGCTTAGTGCTAGTTTAGCTTAGTGTAAATTAGCGTAATTTAGTTTAAATTTTAGTTTATTTTCTTTTCTTCGTTGATTTTACAATGGGTGTGCCTGTTTGGTGTGTGTAGTTAATATTTTAGGTTAATGCATACGAGATTTTCCCGAGACAAGGGGGTGTTGCAATTTGATCCTGAGATTGAGAAAGCCGCAAGAAGAAACCGAGAAAATCAAAGAAAAGGTGAATCTTCAAGGCCAAGAAGTAGACATGAATCACCAGGAGAATAACCCATATCCAATCCCACATGTGTTTCAACCCGACAATCTTAACCCACCGCCTAATCAAGAACAACCCATTCCATAAAACCCTCCACTCAATAACCTACCACCATTAAACCAACCCAACCAACCACTAAACCAACATATTCACCAAAACCGCAAAGTTCAAAGACTGTATCACCTAAGAGATAATCGTTCCATAAGATCTGAACCGCAGCACAATCGGGTCGAGTTCGAGTACGAAAGGGTAGCTAATCGACGGAGGTTATTCGATTAGTTTGACGAGTTTGTGGATGAAGAGATGGAAGATGTGCGAGGGGGTCTATATCATGCAAGACAACAAAAAAAACCCCACCCCCAATCGAACACCCGAACAAGTTCAACAACCGAGAAACCGCCGAGCCCAAATGAGACAAGAGATTCCTGAGCCGCAATTTCCCGATTATGAGTTTGACGATGGGGTCCTGAGGGCATTCGTCCCACCACCTGTTCGAGGAGTTCAAAGTCACTTCATTCCACAAGTTGCCACGAACCCGCTTCCCATTGTTATCCCGGTTAGAGAAGGAAGAACGTTTTCGATAAGACAAAGCAACCTGACCAGGATGCATACTTTTCGTGGGAAGGCATCCGAAGAGCCATACCTACACTTGAGCGAATTTAATGCTATTTGTGCCACCATCTCAAGTCAAGGGTTCACTGCCGATGAAGTCAAGCTAGTGATTTTTGAGTTCAACCTCAAAGATCTAGCGAAGCAGTGGCTCTTATCTTTACCATCAGCGAGCATTTATAGGTGGCAAGATCTGGCTCAACAGTTTCTGGATGAGTATTACACACCACAAAGAACATCCGAGGCCCGAACCTCCATCAGAAATTTTCAGCAAGGATCGGGCGAAACATTCCATGAAGCTTTCACGAGATTCAAGAGGTTACTAAGGACTTGTCCTCACCAAGGGATAGCACTATGGGAACTAATCAAAGCAACGGGCTATCGAGCGACGATGTGCGCAATCTTCAGTCGACTACAAATGGGTTGTTTTTTTACCAATGATGAGAACGAAGATTGGCAACATTTAGAGCGGCATGCAATGAACTCGAATAGACAAGTTCAGTCGAACCGCATGATTAAAAGGGCGGTTGTGAAAGTCGTGGATAGTGGTGAGTCAGATGATCGTATGGCTAGGTTGGAGAAAAAGTTGGATCAATTGATGGGTATGGGTACAAAAGAAAAAGGCAAGTCGGGAAAAGCTTATCTCGTGTGTGAAGGTTGTGGAGGAATAGGCCATGTTGTGGCAAGTTGTGGAGTGATATTGGAAGACGAAGAAGAGGAAGAAGAGGAGGTGAATTTCGTTCAGGGTGAGAAAAGGTACAAAAATGGTAACATGAATTCAAACACATATCACCTGGGCCTCCGAAACCACCCCAATTTCAGTTATGGAAACCCGAACACGTAATAAAACCCGAACTTTCAAGGTAATTCGCAAAAAAACAGGATATCAGTCAAATCAGCGTCCATATGGGAACCAGAGGGGTGGCGGTCAAAGCAGGTATAATCAAAGAGAGTTTGGGGGTTACAACAAGAGTTATCAGCAGGGTCAGCAAAGTCAAGGGGCAGCTCAAGGGCAAGGAAGTTCTTCGGGTAACAAGGAAGTCTCAATTAAGGATGTGATGGACTTTCTGAAGCAGATGAAGACAGATTAGGAGGCTCAGAATAAAAGTGTAAATCAAAAGACTGGAGCTCCAAGAGAAAGCCAATGCTGCGAGGGACAAACAGGTGAGCCAGCTTGCTGAAGAAGTGGCTAGTTTTAAGAGAATTCCATCCAAGTTACCAAGTGATACCTTGAAGAACCCGAGCCATCAGAGTAGCAGCTCTTCGAACGGTAAAAATTCCCAAGTCAACCAAGTAAGTATAACGTAGGCTGTCGCGATCTACTCAAAAACAATTAATTAAAGACTTAAATACCTATACACTAGTACGGGTAAGTAAGGTCGTCTCCATAGGAACTCAAGGAAAGTGCTAATTTAATACTACTAAATTAATTATTAACTAAGTCGGACAGACGATGTCAAGTGGTATTTAGAAAAGATGAATTAAAACTAAACGATTACTTAGAAAAACTTTATGAACAATATCAATAAAAAGGTATTCATTCTAGGTTCGGTTAATGTGGATTTCAACTCAATCCCAGATTCAATTATCTTGATTACGCAGTAGTTACTAAACCTAGTAGTTTGATTGTGATGGCAAACAATACCCTAACCGAATTGATGACACAATTGAACTCAGTTTACCTAATTACCAACTTATGTTTGTTAAAACCAATTAAAAGATAATATTTGATGATTAATAGTTCAACGACATAAGAGACTAACCCTAAGTGTTTATGAACAAAACCAAACAAGTGATGTATTAACTAATAATCCCAAACACAAATTGTTTAAATAATCAAGCAAGAATTAAGCAAGATCAAAGCAATAACTCAATCAAGCTCATAAACATTAAGCATATGACTCTGGTCAGAAGTTAAAATACACAAAAACCTAGCCTAGAATGAACATGGGAACTTACCCGAGCATCAACATATCGATTAAAACACTTATCTTGATGAACATGCGAACAATGATGGAATCGGAAGCTTCGGGATGGCTGAAATTCGTCCTTGGGAACCTCAGCTGCCTCTGGAAGTCGTGATATGCCGAATGGTGAGGTTAATGGGTTTATATAAGGCAAAACCTATATTTTCTCGGTTTTAGGTCAGTTCGCGTCGCGCTAAGCTGCCATGGGTCTAATCTTCGCATCGCGCTAAGGATAAAATAGTCGGGCTCAGTAAATTGAACTTCGCGTCGCGTGAAGTTGCATGTCCAGCATCTTTGCATCACGTGAAGATGCAAACAAACTTCATATTCGTATTCGTCTCATTGAGAAACCTGAAATTCATATATTATGAATTCCGTAACTCATTTTCTAGGCTAAGATATGCCCTACTTTCCTGGTAACCCGTCTTGTTCAGTTTTCGCTTCGGCTTCAGGTTTCTCATCCAATCCTTTCCAGAATCCTTCTTAACCATCAATATATGTTCCCCCATGCTTCCATCTTCTCGAGGCTTGCTTAACCTTAATCTGGATGGCTCTGAATTAGCTCGTTTAAGCTCCTTAACTTCTAATGTCTTGAAAACACATAACAATACTTGAAGTACCAATGTTCATTCATTTATTAACCTAAATATAACTAATTAATATATAATAATAACTAAATTTTACCCAACCATCACATCCCCACACTTATCCTTTTTCTTTCCGAAAAAGACTTTGCAATGAAATCAGAATCAGAGATTATTTTTACAAAATGTTTCTTAGATTATCTTAATTAAGCACAAGAACACAAAAACCGTGATTGCCGATATTGTTGTCACTTAAACCCAACCGCTGATAGTTCAAACCTCCAATCATGTTAAGATTTAGTTCAAGTTAACATTCAGTCTAAATGTCTCACACCTAAAATCACAAATCCACCTAATTTGTTTCAGGCATGTCAAAGCAAAGATAAAATCATAATGATTATTTCTACCAGTGTAACCTAAAAACTTGTAGTTATCAAAATTTAATTTATTAGACAATACAGATGAATTAATTGAGCTTTTTGCATCTTAATCATAATTTAGACCTCACCCATGGATGTTCCCACCGTGGTTGCTAGCCCAGTGAGAAGCATGAAAGCTATTGGTCCTTTTTCATTAACGTTTATTAATCCTCACCCAGGGGCCTATCATTCAAGCTGCCAACTCGAAAGAAAACACATATTAGAATTTTATTTATTTTATTCTGGTCCTCATCTATAGATGTCATCTCCAAGTCACTATCCCAGAAGGAGACACATTAAATTATTGGATCCTTTTTACTATTGTACATACTTTTCATGCTCATTGCTTAATATGCCAATAAAATTAAATTTTAAGATTTACAAGGCTTTCCCTATACTGGTACTTATCCATTACCTTATGCATATTAGTTTTTCTATTTTCCTAGGTTGAGAACCCACAAGACTTCCTGATATTAATTTTATAGCTATATTTATTACATTTTTAGAAGCCTTTCACTACCAGCTGGGCCTATCGACACATCTCAAATTAAGTGTGTTACCATTTTTATTTATCTCATACATATAATAATTTTGAAAAACAACCCCCAATTTTTCTATCAGTTTCCATTATTGTGCAAAAATCTTAATTCAAGAACATTAAAACTTTTAAACTTTCCAATTTCTCCCCCTATCCCCACACTTGAGGCAAATATTGTCCTCGATGTTTAAAAATGTAACAAATAAAATAGGGATGGGGTTAAAATTCACTTTGACAATTTTAAAAACCAGGCCTAATGTGATGGTGGTTATT
Source organism: Bidens hawaiensis (assembly GCF_021521415.1). Classification (NCBI taxonomy): domain Eukaryota; kingdom Viridiplantae; phylum Streptophyta; class Magnoliopsida; order Asterales; family Asteraceae; genus Bidens; species Bidens hawaiensis. Next base: position 45,734 of record NW_027504914.1, read on the forward strand.
TATTATACATTCATAAAATTACACTTTTAACACAAAAACTAATAAAACAAATAAGGTTATGAAAACGAAATCACTTGATAGAAAAGAAAACTCCCATGTGCAACTCTCGTGCCCTCGGTGATCTCTCGGTGAACTCACCTCTCCAACTCTCAAAACAAAAATCTGCAAACTCTCAAATATGTAGAAGCATGCTTCTCACAAGTGTTAAAAATATAGGTCTTTTAAACCATTTGCAAAAATCATTCATTTTAAATTACCAATTAATATTAATTAACTTCATAACCAAATTTGTAAAACTAGTAAAAAATGTTAAAAGACCTAACTCACTTTCGTAGGAATCACGATTGCATTTAGCATATGCAACAAGCCCTTTAAACCCCCCCCCCTCCCCGGTAGCCCGGGTTGACGAGTATGGTCTCGTGAGGGTTTATAGTGAACTGCACCCACAAAGTTCAACTAAAACAAAAATATACACGTACCTGAATACAAGGCCAGATTGCCTCCCAATTAGCGCTAAGTTTTTGTTAAGGTCTTCAGCCGGACCGTTACCTCATTTTGCGTTTACGGTAGTCTAAGTGGACACTTTCCTACTGAGTTTCCTCTAAAAGCTTGGTAGTTGATATGCCTCGGTTCCTCTTCTTCTTTCCTGCTAAGTATGTTTTATGAATCCATACACGCTGACGTGAATGCACTTTTGCCCTTAGAATTTCTCATATACGCCCGGTGGTTAACAAGTCGAGCACACCCACTTTTGCTTTTGTTTGAACAACCCAACTTTGATCGAAAACGAGTTGAACATTTACCCACCGAGTTCCCGGAGTATGCTCGGTAGTTGAGGTGCATATGCCCTCCTTCTTCCTTGTGGTTGGCATATCAATATAAACAATATAGGCCCATTTCACCATGTTTTGTTCAGTGTCTTCCAAACTCACTTTCCTTTTCCTTGAACTTGAACCATCTCCCCAATCTTCATTTATGCGTGTGACCAAAATGGGAGAACGATTGGAATTCACCTCGGCTACTTTAATCACCAGTTCTTTAAAGGTTGCTATGTCTTCAATAGGGTATAAACTTTCAACTTCATGCCCTAAATGATCTGAACTGTGTCCCTCAATATCATCATCTTCAACCACAACCGCAACATTCATTGGCTCATTAGTAATTGACGGATTTGGTGTGGTATTAATCTCCACAACCTCTTCCTCCATTTCGTGCTCTGAAAGTCCCTGGACCTCATCTATCACTTCATCATCCACCACGAAATCACTAGCCAACTTCTCTCGTTCTCGTTTAATTTGGGCCACCTCTTCTAATAGTTGACTCATTAGTTCATCTTGGTCCGCATTAGATGTTTCCTGAAGCTCTAACATTTGATTTATAGCCTTACTCTGAGCTTCTTGATCTCTCTTCATCTCCTTCAGAAAATTCATAACGTCTTTCATAAACTTTTCATTGTTACTGGAGGAATCTTCTTGATCTTGCTGATAATTCCTTTGATAAGTACCACCATGATTATAATATTGAGGGACTTCTTCGTATATAGGTTGGGGGTACTCATCATAATAGTAGTCTTCCTCCTCTCGGTAACTTATAAAAGTTAGCGTCTCAGGCCCATCACTATCATATTCACTTGACTCAGGTTATATGAAGGTGGTCCATGGTATGTAAATGAATGGTAAGGATCAACATCTTTCACAAACTCGTATCCCTCATGTGGGTCATAAACCCAACTCCTTGTCATTGTGAGTTACCTACACACATGAAACACAGATATACCAAGCGTAAAATCAAACAAATAAAACTAAAAACTAAAACAAAACAAAACAAAACAAAACAAAATAAAACAAAACACTAAACTAGCACTTTGCGCGTTGAGTCCCCGGAAACGGTGCCATTTGACGTAGGCTTTCGCGGTCTACTCAAAAACAATTAATTAAAATCTTAAATACCTATACACTAGTATGGGTAAGTAAGGTCGTTTCCACAGGAACTCAAGAAAGTGCTAATTTAAAACTACTAAATTAATTTTTAAATAAGTTGGATGGACAATGTCAAGCAGTTTTTAGAAAAGATGAATTAAAACTAAACGATTACTTAGAAAAACTTTGTAGACAATATTAATAAAAAGGTATTCATTCTAGGTTCGGTTAATGTGATATTTCAACTTAATCCCAGATTCAATTATCTTGATTACGTAGTAGTTACTAAACCTAGTAGTTTGATTGTTATGGCAAACAATACCCTAACCGAATTGATGACACAATTGAACTCAGTTTACCTAATTACCAACTTATGTTTGTTAAAACCAATTAAAAGACAATATTTGATGATTAATAGTTCAATGACATAAGAGCCTAACCCTAAGTGTTGATGAACAAAACCAAACAAGTGATGTATTAACTAATAATCCCAAACACAAATTGTTTAAATAATCAAGCAAGAATTAAGCAAGATCAAAGCAATAACTCAATAAAGCTCATAAACATTAAGCATATGACTCTGGTCAGAAGTTAAAATACACAAAAACCTAGCCTAGAATGAACACGGGAACTTACCCGAGCATCGACATATCGATTAAAACACTTATCTTGATGAACATGCGAACAATGATGGAACCGGAAGCTTCGGGTTGGCTGAAAGTCGTCCTTGGGAACCTATTCTGCCTCTGGAAGTCGTGATATGCCGAATGGTGAGGTTAATGGGTTTATATAAGGCAAAACCTATATTTTTTCGGTTTTAGGTCTTTTGCGACGCACTAAGCTGCCATGGGCCTCATCTTCGCGTCGCGCTAAGGACAAAATAGTCGGGCTCAGTAAATTGAAACTTCGCGTCGCGCGAAGTTGCATGTCCAGCATCTTCGCGTCGTGCAAAGATGCAAGAAAACTTCATTTTCGGATTCTTCTCATTGAGAAACCCGAAATTCAAATATTATAGATTCTGTAACTCATTTTCTAGGCTGAGATATGCCCGTTTTACTAAAATACACTTTCCTGGTAACCTGTCTTGTTCAGTTTTCGCTTCGGCTTCAGGTTTCTCATCCAATCCTTTCCGGAATCCTTCTTAATCATCAATATATGTTTCCGCATGCTTCCATCTTCTCAAGGCTTGCTTAACCTTAATCTGGATGGCTCTGAATTAGCTCGTTTAAGCTCCTTAACTTCCAATGTCCTGAAAACACATAAGAATACTCGAAGTACCAATGTTCATTCATTTATTTACCTAAATATAACTAATTAATATATAATAATAACTAAATTTTATCCAACCATCAAAGTACCCTTAGGAGTGGAAAGGTTTATGATAATGGGGTAACTCCACCACCTTTTGTTGAAGGTGTGGTGGAGGACTTGGGGGAAGATGGGAAGAGTGACGATGAGGTTGAAATTAAACCGAAAAATAAACCAAAACAAATAAATAAAAATAAAATTGAATCAGAAACCAAAACGGGAACACCAACTGCCAAGGAGACGGGTTCAACTAGTAAAACCGTTCCGTTTTCTCGGGCATTGGTGAAACTCAAAACCTCATCGACACTACGAAAGAGGGGCCCATAGCAGGAGGAAATGTGGGAGATATTCAAACAAGTTAAAATCAATTTACCCATCATAGATGCAATTAAACAAGTCCCTGCATATGCTAAATATTTAAAAGACTTGTGCACTCAAAAATGAACTCATAAGTTGCCCAAAACAAGTTGATTTAACTGAAAATGTGAGTTCGATTTTCCCGGGTATCCTCCCACCCAATCTACAAGATCCGGGGATGCCAATTACACCATTCAAGTGGACGATTTTAAAATGACTAGGGCGTTGTTAGATCTTGGGGCTAGGGTGAGTATTCTCCCGGGAAGCTTGTATGAATAGTATGACTTTAGTCCACTTAGAAAAGCCAACACCACCGTGGTGTTGGCCGATTTGACGCTCAAGCTTTCTAGGGGAATCGTGACCGATGTGATTGTGATGATTAAAGGTTTTTATTACCCGGTTGACTTCCTGGTTCTAGTCTACGTGGAAGTTGACCTGAAACGGCAATCGAACGTGATTCTCGGTCAGCCCTTTTTGGCCACTGCGAATGCTTTAATTAACTATAGAACCGGGGTAGTGGACATGGCTTTTGGTAACAAGAATCTTAGGCTTAATGTGTTTTCAAACGTGTCTAACCCTCTAGTGAGTGACGAATGCTTCGCGGCTGAAGTCATTAACGGGTTGAACCCTCACGAAAGTGAGGATGATGCCACTGAGGAGTGTGCTATTTGTTGTAGGAAAGCAGTTGAGCATGCTTTGCAATTACAATAAGAAGAAGAAGAAGAAGAAGCGGTAGAATTATATGTTACAAGTATTGGGAAACCGCCATGGCTCAGCAAGTAGAGAGGTTGCCCGACACGATTGATTCGAAGTTGAGACCATAGTTGGAGAGTCCACCGATTGTTGAATTGAAAGAGCTCTGAGACACCTTAAATATGTGTTCTTGGGAGAGGGAGAGACTCTACCGGCCATCATCGCCGCGAATTTGGAAAAAGAGCAAGAGAAGGCGTTGGTGGAAGTCTTGAGAGAGCATAAGACGGCGATTTGTTGGACGATTGAAGATTTGAGGGGGATCAGCCCATCCATTTTCATGCATAAGATTATCACCGATCTCGAGGCAAAACCCACTCTTGATGCGCAAAGAAGGTTGAATCTAAACATGCGGGAGGTAGTGAAGAAGGAAGTTTTGAAGTGGTTGGATGCGGGCATCATCTTCCGGATCTCAGATAGCACGTGGGTAAGTCCAACACAAGCGGTTCCGAAGAAAGCGGGTATTCAGATAACCCGTAACGAGAAAGGTGAGGAAATCTCCACCCGACTAGTAACCAGGTGGCGAATTTGTGTTGACTATAGAAAGTTAAATGAGGCAACATCCAAAGACCATTTTCCCTTGCCGTTCATTAACCCAATCATCGAGAAACTCGCAGGTCATAAATTTTATTGCTTTCTAGATGGCTAGTCGGGGTACAATCATATTGCTATTCACCCCGATGACCAATATAAGACCACTTTCACGTGTCATACAGCACTTTTGCATTTAGGCAAATGCCTTTTGGCTAGTGTAATGCCCCGACCACCTTTCAAAGGTGTATGATGAGTATCTTTTCAGATATGGTCGGAGATTCACTTGAGATTTTTATGGATGATTTTTCGATCTTCGGGCCATCTTTTGAAAAATGTTTAAATGAATTAACTAAGGTTTCAAAAAGATGTGTGGAAACGAGTTTGGTCTTAAGTTGGGAAAAGAGCCACTTGATGGTTCAAGAAGGGACAGTTTTGGGACATGTCATCTCAAGTAGGGGGATTGAGGTTGATCAGGCAAAAATCCAAGTCATATCTAATTTACCACCACCTACTAATATAAAAGGGGTATGGGAATTTTTGGGTCATGCCGGTTTTTTCGGACGGTTCATTAAGAATTTTAGTGTCATATCTACACCCTTGTGCAATTCGCTTTTAAAAGATGTGCCATTTGTTTTTAACGAAGAATGTCTTAAAGCTTTTAATGTTCTAAAGAACAAATTGGTTGAAGCCTCAATCTTGTTGTCACCTGATTGGTCACTTTCATTTGAGATCATGTGTGACGCAAGTGACTTTGCAGTCGGGGCCGTGTTGGGTCAACGGGTGTATAAGAAGCCCGTTGCCATATACTACGTGAGCAAAACCCTTTCTGAGGGGGCTCAAATTAGTTTCACCACTACGGAAAAGGAGTTACTTGCGGTAGTATATGTGCTTGATAAGTTTCGATCTTACATTTGGGGGAGCAAGGTTATTGTTTTTTCAGATCATAGCGCATTCAAGTACTTGATGGAGAAGAAGGATGCGAAGCCGCGCTTGATCAGGTGGATTTTACTGCTCCAGGAGTTTGATGTGGAGATCCGTGACAAGAAAGGAAGCGAGAATGTGGTATCGGATCATTTGTCGAGACTTGTCGGACAAGAAGATGCGGAGAAAGATGATAGGGCCATCATGAGTCATTTCCGGATGAGCAATTGTTTTTTGTTTGAACTTTGCCATGGTATGCTGATATTATTAATTTTCTTGTTGCAGATACAATTCTGGAATTTTGGCCGAGGAAGAAGAAGCAATATTTTCTCTCTCAGGTAAAGTACTATGTGTGGGAAGATCCGGACTTGTTCAAAGTTGGAGCAGAACAAGTGATGAGGCATTTCATACCGGTGGAAGAGGTTCGGAGTGTCTTGCGTCATGCCCATTAATCAGCTTGTGGAGGTCATTTCAATGGCCAGAAGACAGGACATCGCGTGCTTGCATGTTGATTTTATTGGCCTACCATTTTCAAAGATGTAGCAGCATCTATTAAGAATTGTGTTAGATGCCAACAGATGGGGGGTATTTCAAAGAGGGACGAGATGCCTATGCAACCAATCCTTTTTTTTGACACCTTTGATGTTTGGGGGATTGATTTCATGGGCCCGTTCCGAATTCATTTGGTAATCTTTATATCTTGGCGGTGGTTGATTATGTGTCTAAGTGGGTAGAAGCAATCGCCACCAAGACGAATGACCATACCGTTGTTTGTAAGTTTGTCCAGTCTAACATTTTTTCACGTTTTGGTGTCCCCTGCATTATCATTAGTGATGGGGGTTCACATTTCAAAAACTTTAATTTTGGCAAACTACTTAAGCGGTATGGCGTAAACCACCGTATCGCCACTCCATATCACCCTCAAACGAGTGGGCAAGTGGAGGTTTCTAATAGGTAAATTAAAGAGATTTTACAAAAGAGGTAAGGCCCGATCGAAAGTATTGGTCGAATAAACTAAACGATGCTTTATGGGCTTACTGTACTGCTTATAAAACGCCTATTGGAACCACCCCTTACCGGTTGGTTTATGGAAAAGGGTGTCATTTACCTGTTGAGCTAGCCCATCGTGCTCTATGGGCGGTTAAGAATATTAGCCTAGATTATGAGTGTGCAGGTAAACAGAGGAAATTGAGCATATGCAAGCTGGAAGACATGAGAGATGAGGCTTATGAATATGCATCCTCTTATAAAGACAAGATGAAAAGAGTTCACGATTCTAAGTTAAGACGAAAGACGTTCGAAGCGAGACAACGAATGTGGTTGTACAATTCGAGATTGAAGCTTTTCCCGGGCAAATTGAAGAGCAAGTGGACGGGACCGTATCAAGTTAAGAGAGTTGGAAAGTATGGAGAGGTTGAAATTGAAGATTTTGATAATCAACTAAGGCAAATGGTGAATGGCCATCGTTTGAAGCTTTATTTGGAAGATGTGGATTTGAACAAAGAGATACATGAGTTGGAAGTTTGCTTCTTGGCGAATGAGCCGACTTATTCGGTTGATTGAAAGAACAAAGGGATGTCGAGCTGTAGACATTCATTTCAGCGCTAACCGGGAGGCAATTCGGCATTTGTAAGTTGTATTCCTTGTATATTGAGTCTAATTAGCTAAGTGTTTTCCTCAAATCGTGTAGTGTAGAGCAATGATCGAGTGTGGGGAAGTGGCACGTCGATCATAATTGAGAAGAATTGGTAAGCACATGCGTCGATAGAGGGAGCCCCAGGTAAATAGTGATTGGTATTTAGCCACCGAAGTTGGTGACGAGGGAAAACAGCTCAAGAAACTTAAAAGATAGATATTTTTAAAACACCAAAAATCATAAAAAAATTATTGTGAAAATGCAACTTCGCGCGATGCGAAGTTGCCTGGCTGTCATCTTCGCGCGACGCGAAGGATAAAAGAGTCAAATGGTCAAAGTCAAAATTTGAAAGTCAAAGTCAATTGCAACTTCGCGCGACGCGAAGTTGCCTGTCTGACATCTTCGCGCGGCGCAAAGATGCTCGGATGTGACAAAAAAAATATTAAAAACCGATTTCCTATCACTTTTACCACACAATATCTTATCTTTAACCCTATCCACACACAAAAATCCGGCTGCCATCCCTCCCGTCACCACCGTCGCCGGCCGCCACCATCACCACCGTCACTATTATTGAGTATTTTCATCATCTACATTTAATCCGATTGAAAGGTATGTCGTTTGTTTTATTTGAAATTGGTTTGTCTACATTATGATTCGGTTATCATGGATTGTTTGTGGGTATGGAATGCATGTTATTGGGTGTGTTTTTGGTCGGAATAGACGGGTTTTGTTGATTAAGTGGGTATTTGATTTCGGTTTTACAGGGTTGGGGCTTACCGGATTGTTGAAGGTTTGGCCGGATTTTGGTAAAATTAGTTGTGTTTTTGAAGAATAGTCATGTTTTTCAAAGTTTTGGGGTACCGGAATATTTTCTGGCGAGATGTCGGGTCGAGTTTTTGGAAAAGTTTGACAAAAGTTATCAAATTAGTTTGTGTTTTAGGACCGGATTTTGATATATGTTTGTGATATTGTTATTTTTGGGGTAATCGAGAATTTTTTCGGCGAAGTGTTAGTGAAAAGTTTTGAAAAATTTAACAAATATGTATGTCGGTTTGTTGAAAAATTTAACAAATTAGTTTGTAAGTTTAAAGGTGTTTTGTTGCTTTAATTGGTTTGTTAAAGTTGTCGGGTATGATATTTGGAAAATGACAGGTTATGCTTATGTTTTGGTTTTACATGCGCGGTTTGAGGTTTTGTTTTTATTTTATGTCTTTTAAGTTTAATTTGATTAAAAAAATTGAAAAATTAAAAAATACTTTTTCTTGTTAGTTAATATATAATTTAGGTTATTTTTAGTTGTAGTTTTTCATTATAGGGGACAATCGCGACCGAAATGCTATACGGTTGTCGCCTGAAGTTATTTTGACATAGACTTATTTGGTATATTTATCTGCAGATGTCGAGGAAAAGGTCCAAACAACAGCAGACATTTGATTATGCTTCTCAGCGATATATGCGAGCCCCGATTAGATATGAGGTTGACGAGATAGAGGTTTTCGGTGCTACAGTCGAGGATATCACAGGGGGGATGAGGAGGATCATATCATTTTACGATTTCTCCCCGGTAGTCCAGAAAGTGAGATGTTTGAGCAGATTCGTGACATGCAGTTGTTGAGACATTGTACGTTTGACTGGGGTGTGTTGAACTCAATTGGGCAGGATAGGAGAGTTAATGGTTACTTACCAGGACGTTGGGCCGATATTTTGAGATTTGATGAAAAGCAGTATGTGGAGTTGGTCTATGAGTTTTATTCTACGTTTCGACACAATACTGGGGATATTCGATGAGCCACATGCTGTGAGTTTTGCTTTGGGGAGGCAACTTTACCAATTCACAGTGCCCCGTTTTGCTGTGGTAGCAGGTTTATATGGGGATCATGAGGTTGATGGTCCCGATTTAGGGAGAGTATTCGGGGTTTCACCACAGGTTCTACTGCTTCTCATCCTCATTGGATTTCTACTAATGAGTGGCGAATTTCTGGAGTACTATCGCAGATGGGCTACATTCGAGCAATGCTGTTTCTTCGGCCATTCGGGATCCTGTTCACCGGTACACGCATCGGGTTATTGCTTCCACTTTTATGGGCCGACATTCGGGTCATGATAAGTGCACTAATATTGATTTGATGTGTTTGATGGCCACGGTTGGGAGTAGGAATGTTAATATGGCCACTTTGTTGTTGAGTTCTTTAGCTCGGGGAGGTCATAGAGCGGGTTCGACTGCGACTCGGTTGTTATTGGGACCTATTATCTCAAGTATTGCTAGGTTTTTGGGTGTGTTTGGAGGTTATTCGATCGAGTACTCCGAGGAGGGACCGGATACTGACGTTGTTACACTTGATGATGCCTAGAAGGCGAGCATGGTTACTTATGATGATCCACTGCAGTTGGCGGATGTGAGAGCTGCGGGTAGTTCGAGGAGGCAGCGTGTGGAGAGGCCACCTACCCGGCTGCGTCAGAGACGACAGCCTAGTCCACCACCGGTGCAACACCAGCACCCACAGCCCATGACATTGGATTACATGTTTGAGCAGCATTTACAGATGAAAGATGAGTTACATGGGCACACGAATGAGTTCCGGGAGTATAGAGATGAGTCGAGAGGATATTTTAGGACTATGTTTGATCATTGGAACATCCCGTTGCCGGGTTCATTGCAGCAACCACCGCCAGCTACTGGTGACTTTGGTGACATGGGTGGTGCTGGGTATGGTTATGGTGGAGGATATGGTGGGTCTGGTAGCTATGGGAATGTATCGGCTGTAGGGTATACTGGATATGGAGGATATGGAACGAGTGGTTTTTATGATGCCGGTGTTGGAGGTTCTGGAGCTGGTGGAGCCAGCAATGATGATGATGATGAGGAGGAGGAGGATGACGATGATGCGCGGTAGGTTTTGATGGAAGCAGCCTTACCAACCAATATTTTGGGTCTTATTTGCATTATTTCTTTATTATGTTTTTATTTTCTTTATGGGTTGTACTGATATAATTATTATTATTTTGCTTATTGGTAATATGGGCAGTTCGGTTGGGTAACTTAAAAGGGGCTTATTTTTCTAGGTGGTTGCTTGTATATTTTTGTTGTAGTTGAACTTTGTGGGTGTAGTTCACTATAAACCCTCACGAGACCATACTCGTCTACCCAGGCTACCAAGGGGTTTAAAGGGCTTGTTGCATACGCTAAATGCAATCGTGATTCCTACGAAAGTGAGTTAGGTCTTTTAACATTTTTACTCGTTTAACAAATTTGGTTATGAATTTATTTAAGATTGGTTGGTAAGTTAAAATTAATGGTTTTGTAAATGGTTTAAAAGACCTATATTTTTAACACTTGTGAGAAGCTTGTTTCTACATGTTTGAGAGTTTGCAGATTTTCTTTTGAGAGTGGAAAAGGTAAGTTCAATGAGAGATCACCGAGGGCACACGAGTTGCACACGAGAGTTATATTTTCTATCAGGTAATTTCGTTTTCATAACCTTCTTTGTTTTATTAGTTTTTTTGTTAAGGGTGTAATTGTATTTGTGTATATTTAGTAATAACCATCACATTAGGCCCGGTTTTTAAAATTGTCAAAGTAAATTTTAACCCAGTCCCTATTTTTATTTATTATATTTTAAACATTGAGGACAATGTTTGCCTCAAGTGTGGGAATGGAGGAGAAATTAAAATTTTTAAAAAGTTTTAATGTCTCTTGAATTAAGATTTTTGCACAATAATGGAAGATGATAGAAAAATCAGTGGTTGTTTTTCAAAATTATTATATAATATGAGATAAATAAAACGGAAACACGGTTAATTTGGGATGTGTTGGTAGGCTCAGCCTTGAGAATGAAAGGATAATTTGGTTGTAGACTTAATTGAATCTTTAAAATGCTTGATTTTTAATGGGAAACGCCTTCAGGGTTTTGTATGTTTAGCTAAGCCTGTGTAAGGACTGGAATGAAAGATTAGGCCATATTCAAGCCTTTTATTAGATCTGATCACCAAAAATAAATTTTAAATATGAATAGTCTATTGTACAATGCTTGGATAGGCTTAACGTTAGAGTATGCTAGATGGCTTGTGATATAAACCTAAATAAAAATACTACTAGTTTAAGTGGTTAATACTTCATAGGCGTATGATTTTATAACATTAAATCCTGTATTGATGGGATGCTCTGGGGTCCGGAGACCATGGGTTTGTATGCGGTTTATCATCTGGGTATGCATATTTCCTAAGTGGATTTATGTATATCAAATAAGCTTAAAAAGAGAAAACCCGCAGTTTATCTGCCAATTCATAAGTCATTAAACATGATCACAAAAAGTGTTTAACAAGTACAAATTCACTACTGACTTGATCATACACGCTGTTAGTCATATGGAGTCCCCATTCTCACATCTCATTACCATTAAGAAACGGACCACACGGGACACGTCATATGTAAGCCTACAGATGAATTCGTGCCTACTCACCTATGGTGGACTTTGGGGTATTGCTTGATAACAGGGGTATGTCATGTAGTGGGGGGCTATTTGCTAGTTGGTTACTTAGTTGCACCTTAATCGTATATTATGGCCATTCTAGTAGACTTTGATGCTTAAGTTTAGGTTTTGGTTTCGATAAAATATCCAAGATTGTCTTAGTTGTTACATATGAGCTTAAAAATTGTACGAATGTGCAAAATTTTGATCATCTAATTTTAAGGTTTAAGTTAAATTGGGGTGGTCTGGTTCGGTAAAACCATAAGGAAGCATGGTAAGGCGGTTTCAGGGCTTTGAGGTGTGGATTCCATTTTAATCATATGAACTAATAAAACTGTCACGCCTTATTTTTCCCGGTGAGTATTGAGGCATGGGTTTAAGTGGACAACAATATCGGCAATCGCGATTTTTTTGTTCCTTGTGCTTAATTAAGATAATCTAAAAAAGTATTTTGTGAATATGATCTCTGATTCTGATTCCATTGCAAAAAGGATAAGTGTGGGGATGTGATGGTTTGGTAAAAGTTAATTAGTTTTATATATTCATCAGTTAATTTTAGGTAAATAAATGAATGAACATTGGTACTTCAAGCGTTGTTATGTGTTTTCAAGGACTCAGAAGTTGTGGAGCTTATCAGGAATATTTACGAGCTTGGAATGAATATTTAGAAATGAGAGATTGGAAGTGCACGCATCACGAGGCAGTAAAGAGAAGAAAATAATTGTTTTTGTGATTTTGCATCTTCGCATGACGCGAAGATGCTGGACATGCAACTTCGCGCGAAGCGAAGTTGTAACATTCTAAACCCGTCTATTTTGTCCTTCGTGCGACGTGAAGATGAAGCCCATAAAAAATTCGCGCGACGCGAACTGCCTTAAAACCGAAAAAATCTAGGTTTTTCCCTATATGAACCCATTAACCTCACCATTCAGATTATTACGACTTCCAGAGACAAAAGAGGCTGATTAGGACGACTTTCTACCATTCCAAAGCTTCCGGTTCATCTTGGGGTTTGCATGTTCATCAAAGATAAGTGTATTGACATCATGATCATGTTCGGCTAAATTTTCGTGTTCATTCTAGGCTAGGGTTTGTGTATTCTAACTTAAAATCAGATTTATTATGCTTAATGATTATGAACTTGATTTGATTTATTGGTTTTATCTTGTTCAACTTAGTGCTTGATTGTTTAAACAATTTATATTTTCGATTAATGATTAGTGCATCACTTTTTGGTTTTAGTCATCAACATTTATGGTTGGGCTCTTGTGTCATTGAATTTATAATCATCAACTATTGTCACCTAATTAGTTTTCATAAAATATAAATTGGTAATTAGGTAGATTGAGTTCAATTGTGTCAACAATTCGGTTAGGGTATCGTTTGTCATCATAATCAAACTAATCGGTCTAGTAATTACTGTGCAATCAAGACAATTAAATCTGGAATTAAGTAGAATATCACATTACCCGAACCTAGAATGAATACTTTTAATTAATATTGTTTACAAATCGTTTTAAAGTAATCATTTTATTTTAATTAAATCTTTTTTCTAAAATTGCTTTGCATCGACTGCCCGTCTTAGTTTAATAATTAATTTAGTAATATTAAATTAGCACTTTCCTTGAGTTTCTGTGGAGACGACCTTACTTACCCGTACTAGTTTATAGGTATTTAAGTCTTTAATTAATCATTTGTGAGTAGACCGCGACAGCCTACGTCAGTATAGCCTTTAGCCACGAGTCTTACATTATACTTTAATCCTTTTCCATCCGGACCTATCTTGGTCTTAAAGAGCCATTTTAGACTAACTACCTTCCTGTCATATGATAACTTCACAAGTTCCCATGTACCATTCTTTTCAATTGACTTTATTTCCTCAACCATAGCATCCTGCACTCTTGCTTCTTACTAGCGTCTTCATAAGAATTAGGATCAGTGGCTGTGAGAGCAATTGGCAGGCATAAAAATCTTCTTCTACATCAATCTTTTTTGCTTCATAATACACATCATTTAAGACTTTCATTCTTTGACTTCTCTGAATAGGAATAAAGGGTATGGTAGGATTGCTTTGTGAAGTAGTATAAGTAGTGGAGGTATTTGAGTTAGATAAGGAGGCTGGCTGATTAGAGGAATAGGTGGAGTTTGTGTTATGTGTAATAGGAGATTGAAGAGGTGATTGTGTTGGATTTTGATTTTGAGTAGTAGATTGAAGAGGTGATTGTATTGGAGTTTGATTTTGAGCAGCAGCAGCAGCAGTAGTAGTAGTAGTAGTAGGTGTTTGAGGTTCAGATGAGAGTTCAGTTATGGCAAGTTCGTCAAGAATGATTGGAAACGGGTCAGTGTAATAAGTTTGAAAGTTGTTTGATAAAGAACTGCACCAATTTCATTTTTCATTTTCCATGAATGTGCCATACCTTCTGGTAAGGAACTTCTATGTGCCTGGATTATAGAGTCTATAGCCCTTGATTTGTGTAGAGTAACCGATAAAGATACACTTCTTAGACTTCTTATCGAGCCTCTTTCTAAATTGAGCAGGGATGAGACCATAAGCCACACACCCATACACCCTTAAATGATTAACAGAAGGCTTCTTTTGGCTCCAAACTTCATATGGTGTAATGTTTCTAACAACTTTGGTAGTGCCTATGTTGATAAGATAGACTGTAGTAGCAACAACCTCTGCCCAAAATTGATTGGGAAGATTCATTTGTTTCATCATACTTCTTGTCATGCCCATTATAGTCCTGTTTTTTCTTTCAACAACACCATTATGCTCAGGAGTATATGGCATAGTTAGTTCCCTTTAAATACCAAACTGTAACATCTCGGATTTTTCGTGTTTGTTTAAACCGATTCGATAATGTAATTCGGATCTTTTGAACTTGTTATAACTAATATTTAACTTGATTTAACTTATTTTATAATTCCATAACTTTCAATCATGCCAAATAATCCTTAGAAACCTTTAAAATCGCTTAAAACGGCTAAAAATCGCATTTTCGGGAACTACAGGGACTAATTTTGTCAATTTTTTTCTATTTTCGATTAAATTAACAAAAATTAAACTCCAAGAAATTTTATAGCTGTTATTTCGTTTTCTTTGTGTCCAAGCCAATTTTTGTTAGTTATTGTACTAGATTTTCTCATTAAATAGCTTATTTTGTTTCCTAATTTTAGCATCCAAATCGCTTATTTTTTGACATAAATCGAATAAATTAAGATCCAAGAAAAGGATTATAACTAAAATACAAGTCCATATTTATAAATTACTGATCATGCATGAAATATACAACTTATTTCATTGATTTGGTCATTAATATCGTATTTAGTTACTTAAACGAGTAAATCTTCCATATATGGTTCGTTTTTGATATTCTTATATAAACAAGACTCGTAATCTCTACCACAAACTTTACCTAAACCCTAAGAAGCATTCTCATCCATCACCCCTCTCTATGCCTCATAAAATCCTTCGGTTTTTGCATTATTGTTGAAGATACAACCTTATTCGTTTGACTGTGCTTACGTGTGGACCTTTGACTCATCGTTTCTGTTGATTCTTTCACTTTCCGGGTAAGTTGTAAACATAGAAATCATTATTATATATTCCCTAGTCAATAAACTTCAATCAATTTTAGTGGTTGAAGGTGTGTTGACTGGTCAAATCGTTTAATACTCGTTAAAGGACAAAATAGTCAACTAGTTTGACTTAACGTTTTCTCATAATGAAATTTTAAGGACAAAATAGTCAACATTCGGTCCAGAAGACTTTTATTCTCATAATGAAAATTTAAGGCTATTGACCAAAACCCGACTTTCGAATCGCTGTTCGGATTCTGGTCAGTACCAGCTCGCTTAAATCTTAAAACAAACATAACTTGAATTCTAAACGTCCGTTTGGATTGATTCCAACGACAACGAGTTCGTTTTTATTTATATTATCATATCCTAAAATCTCGGATTCTGAACTGTTTATATCATTTGACATGTAGTGGATGACTCGCTTATTCATTAACTCGCTTAATCGTGTTTATATTCGTTTGTCATTAATCTAAGGTGAGTTTTATCATTCCCCTATTTTACCACTTTTTCTAAACGTTTTGGGGACATATGCATACCTATCCGTATTTCGTACTATATATATATTCAAACAAATGCATACGTGTAATTGTGAGTGACTTAATCAAATATATGTGCTGCATGCTTACTTGTGTTAATATTCATTCATTCGTATATTGTGTTAATATTCATTCATTCGTATATTCGGAGAGGTCCATCATACTCCCATATATTGGGTTCTCATGCTATTGACCAACGCCCGATTCGCTTGGCAACGGTCTACATACTTGTTTATGGTTTGATTATATTTACTGCTTTTATCACATTATGCTTATTTATATTGACATGCAAAAATGGTGATATTTTCACTTAACTTTATGTTGACAAACTCTGTTTTCTACGCATATACATGTTGCTTGTATTGAAGATTGAAGTTTGGACACATAGACAAGACCTTAGGATATGATCAAGATAATCATTATTTGAGTTTATATTCATGTATTTAAATTGTTTGTTATAATTGAATAATGTGTGTTATACCCGAATAAAATAATTAATTAGATATTGTCACTTATATTCATGATAGTATCTTCGAGCTGTAAGCAATCGGATCATGCACCGCCATTTCCACCTTAGGTTAGGGTGTGACACAAACGATTCACAAAAAGAATTAAATTCATTAGAGGTGTGTTCACCACATCTATCAGACCTTAAGTCTTTAATTTTATGCTCACTTTCTTTTTCAACCATAAGCTTAAAGATTTTAAATTTGGCAAAAGCTTTTGATTTATCTTTAATAAAGTAAACCCAAACCATTCTAGTATAATCATCCATGAACATAGAACTTACTTCCACCCATGCTTGTTGCTTGCATGGCACCATAGATGTCTGTGTAGACAAGTTTCGATGGTTTGGTAGCTCTCCATGATTTGAATGGAAAGCTTTCTTTTGCTTGTTTACCTACTACACACCCCTTACACTTGTCTGCATGCTTAATGCTAGGTAAACCAGTAACCATGTGCTTGTCATGTAATAGCTTAAGGCCTTGAAAATGATAGTGACCATACCTCTTGTGCTAGGGTTATGATGATTAGGGATTGAATCAGACTGGTGCTCGTGCTCTGATGCCAATCTGATGGTATAACGATATGAATAGATGAATGAAAAAGATCAATTGGATAAAATATTTTCTTATGATTAACCAAAGGAAAGAGGCTCCTTAAATAGAGCTCATACAACGGCTTGATAAACAGGTACCAATTATTTAGCTTTAGCCTAACAACCTTGACTAGATCAAAACAAAAGACTTATTCAAATTAAAAGATAAGAAGGAAAAATAGCTTGGATCATTTTTCATCAGAGACACTTGGGGTTTGTCTATTTGAGTTCATCTCTGAGGCTCTTGGGCTCGACCATAATCACCTTTCGTAAATGGGTTGTGCGAGTGGACTTGCTGTTCTTGGTCATTATTATCCTTCTTGCCCACAACATGAATTAGCAATAGGCACCCGAGATAATACCAACAAAGATTTCATCACTATGATCTACTCGAAGATCATATTGGTGGCCTTTTTATCATAATTAATGGATTGATGTTCCTCCTATACTAGGAGCTCTTGTAGTGAACACAGAGATTATCTAAAAGTATCTCTCTCAAGGTTTCAAGCTTTAATATTGTTTTATTGGTCTATTATATATTGTAAACTTGGTATGACATGCTTGCTTTGATTGCTATAAACTTTTTAACGAGAATCAAACATATTCGAAACTATGATTTTTTTTTATTTTTTTTTGTTAACAACATATATAGTGTCTTATTATAAATCCATTAGGAGTTTGCAGTTGATTACGAACGACAAGTTTGTGAGTTCGCAACACAAAGTGGTGGCAAACAAGGTTGGGCCAAGAGTATCGGTGGGGTCATTCATTACCACAGATCCGGTTGAGACATCCAAGGTGTATGAACCGATCAGCGAGTTGCTTTCTAAAGATAATCCGGCCAAGTAAAAAGACGTAACAATTAAAGATTGTGTAGAGTGTTATAGGGCAAACGGAATTGATGGCATTAGCCCTTTTGCTTTTCATGATCGAACCCATTTAGAAGTCATTTTATGAATCATCTCAATGGGCTAAAGCTGCTATTTATTTTCAATCATATGGTAATATAATACACTTTTATAGTTTTGGTGTAATTTTTGTGTGAAATTTGTTAAACTGATTGGTTGGTGTGTTGTATGTATTTGCAAATTACTATCCATCTTGTCGACGCCCTGAGTTAACAATGTAGACAAATATCGAGTTATCGACGAAGAAATAGAATAAGCGCAGACAAATCAGGCATGCAAAAAGTTTGAGATGAATACATACCATTTTAGGCCTACGATGTGTTTAGTTTAACGGCTAAACTACTTCTAAATCCACCTAACATGTGTGCTGCAGAAATTGAACACTTGACCTCCAGGAGATTATCTAAATTACGATGTTGTTACTTGAGCAACCCAATGGAAATTCCAGTTAACATGAGTTGATTACTCAATAAGTATTAAGAGCATAAAAGCTATAGAAGCATACTATTTCTTAAAAAGCATTGTAAATATATATACTTTGGAAATAAGTTCAAAGAAGTCGTTATCTTGACTGACTACAAGAGAGAAGTCGTTTTGGCTCCTATTGTAGGTGATAATAACATTAATATATATTTTTCTTTTTATGTATTTAAAAGGATAGAAAACGTACTCCATTTATTCTGGTGAACATATTGACACGGTATTATGGTTATAAACAAAGTTATAAATATCATACATTGAAATTTGAAACTCATTAGTCATTATTTATCACTTCCTGAAAGAAAATGGTTCTCAATGAAACGTCTGCCCAACCGGACTATGACCGAAAAGCGGACCTCACGGCGTTTGATGAAACCAAAACTGGCGTCAAAGGACTTGTAGATTCTGGAATAACGGAGGTCCATCGAATATTCCATCTACCATCACCTGATAACCTCAACTCCCAACAACCACGGCTTATTCTTCTGACCATAGACCTGGAAGGAATCAATGAAGATCCTATACGGCGTAAAGAGGTGATCGAGAAAGTGAAGCGTGCGTTAGAGAATTAAGACCTGGAAGGAATCAATCATATCAACATTGGTTATCCTTAATAAAACTAGTTTTAACGGTTTTTATCCGCCAAAATGAACTAAAAATCAAGGATTTTATCAGTGATCAAACTAAAACAACTATTTGTTTCTAAACTAAAGATTCAACCATAATTAAGAGCTTATGTTTAATCATTGGATATTTTTATTTGACTAATATGTTTTCAGAGATATTTTGTTGGAGTATTCGAAACAAGTGATGAAACTTGGTGTCTCGTTATTGGAGTTAATCTCTGAGGCTCTTGGGCTTGACCCTAATCATCTTTTGGACATGGGATGTGCGGACGGGCTTGGTGTTCTTGGCCATTATTATCCTTCTTGCCCACAACCTGAATTAACAATTGGCACCCCCAATCATACCGACAGCGATTTCATCACTATTCTTCTCCAAGATCATATTGGTGGCCTCAAGATCTTTTATCAGAATCGATGGACCGATGTTCCTCCTATACCTGGAGCTCTTGTCGTAAACGCCGGAGATTATTTGCAGGCATCTCTCTCTAAGTTTATGCTATTATGTCTTTTATTGGTCTTTTTTGTTTAAAATTGATACCTCACACTTTGCTTTGATTTCCATAAAACTTTTGACAAGAATCAAATAAATATTAAAAATTGAGGTTTGGTCTTAGAAGTTTGAAGTTGAAAGCCTAGTGTTTTGATACAAAATCCATTTGAATTTGTAGCTCATTACAAACGACAAGTTTGTGAGTTCACAACACAAAGTGATGGCAAACAAGGTTGGGCCAAGAGTATCGGTGGCTTCATTCTTTACCACTGGTCCAACTGCGACATCGAAGGTGTATGAACCAATAACTAAGTTGCTTTCGGAAGATAATCCGGCCAAGTATAAAGGCATAATAATAAAAGAATATGAAAAATATGTTGTGGCAAAGGGACTCGATGACGTCTCACCCCTTTTGCATTTCATGATTTAACCCGTTTAAAATTCAAGATAAGAATCATCATCGCATGGGTTAAGGCATGATATTTTATATGTTATGTATAATGATATGGTAATGTAAGATGTTGACACATATTTATTATATTTTAAGTCTGATTTTCACATATTTGGTTAGCTTGGGACGGGTGGGGGTTGGGTGAATGATATTGATCAACACTTCGGGACCTAGAAGATACGTGATACTATTATGTTGACCCGTTAAAAGTCTTTTTAGAAGCCACAGTGAGACAAAACTTAGTGAACGAAGAAAAATCAACATATGAGTTGATTTGGATAAAAGAAAAGGATATATTGGTCCAATCTAATTATATAACGATTGATTTGAGCCAACACAAATTAAACAATGAGTGAAAATGGCCATCATGCAACACATGATAAAAGACACCCCACTGTTGTTTGGAGCCACCACTTATTAGTGGTCATATATCCACCACCTACACCGCCACCATCATTGTCGCTACCATCAACTAAATCATCATATATTCCGACGCGCTACTGCCCGCCACCTTAACAATTGGTGACACCAGTTACACCACCACCACAACAACCACCGATCCAACATGATTGCATGCATGTTAGTCCACATAACTTTTATTAATTCAACAACTTGATTTTTTTCTGCTTTCTGATGATCCATCAATTATATATATATATATATATATATATGAGAACCCCTTTGAGTTTTAAGAACTCGAAAGAACTCAATGTAATGATTTGTTTTCGAATTTTTTTTGCACGTGCGTAATATATGTAGGTTACATACACGTAAAAAAAATTACAGATTTTTTTACGCACCGAGTCGAATTTTTACATATGTGTAACGGACGTAAAAGTTAGTATAACTACTTACATCTTTATTCTCTCTCCTGCTTTGACTTTTTTGCCAAATTTAATCTCAACCACATATTCCAATCCATTTAATTAAATGTGTGGCCTAAAATAAAGTTCTTAAGTTCTTACAACTCAACGTGCTTCTCAAAAGATCTCTCCCCTCTATATATATATATGTATGTATGGGAGAAGTATAGTTTGAAAACCCTCTTGAGTTGAGAAAACCCGTGAAAACCCTATGTAACAGCGTTTTTTTTTTTTTGTAACATGTAATATATGTTGTTACATTTAATACAAAATATCGAAAACATAAAAAAAATGTTTTGCTATTTTTTTTATATTTTTTTAGTAATTTATATATATGTTGTGTAAGAAAACTTTAACATTTTTTATTAACTTTAATTATGGACCATAAGATTTAATTTTTAATTAAAAATATGTGATTGAGAATGAGTTTCTAGAGTTTTCACAACTCAAATGTGTTTTTATTCTAACCTAACCCTGTATGTATATATTTTCCATTTTGGATTTTCCTTAGTGGGGCCGGTATGAGTGCAAGTTAGTCCACATAACTTTCTTTCACTTTCTGTCACAAAACTTGTAATTTCGCAATTAACTTGTTTCACAAATTTAAAAATTAAGACAGTTAAAAATCACTTCTTAAAATCTTTTTTTTTTCGAACGGCTTCAAATTAAATATATATGACACTAGCAAAATTTAGAAAAAATTACAAATTAAGAAAGGGTTTTTAAGCCACTCGGTCCAACTTTAAATCTTACTCTTTTTATATAAAAAGAATTCAAGGTTTTAACCACTTGGTCAAATTGTTGAGTTAGATTAACTATATATAATTAAAACATGTGAATCTATATCTTATTAAGTTTATATTTGCAATTTAAGTTATATATATAAATATATGTAGTATACTTATATATATTAATAAGTTATATATATATAATTAAAAAATGTGAATCTATATCTTATTAAGTTTATATTTGCAATTTAAGTTATATATATAAATATATGTAGTATACTTATATATATATTAATAAGTTATATATAGAACTGATCATTTGGGGAGGAATTTTTAAGAACCATGTTGAGTTTTAAGAACTTAAGAACTCAATTTTAGGCCACACATTTAATTAAATGAAATTGAATATGTGGTTAAGATTAAGTCTGGCAAAAAAGTCAAAGTAGGAGAGAAAATAAAGATGTAAGTGGTTACACCAACTTTTGCGTCCGTTACACATGTGTAAAAAGTCGACTCGATGCGTAAAAAAATCCTTTAATTTTTTTACGTTTATGTAACTTACATATATTACACATGTGTAAAAAAAATTTGAAAAAAAAATTCGTTACACTGAGTTCTTTCGAGTCCTTAAAACTCAAGGGGGTTCTTATTTGAAATCTCCCCCGATCATTTAACAACAATATTAGTTACTTTTTAAAGTTTATATTTACTGTTCTTTTTATAGTAGTGTATGAGGAGCATGTAACTTCACATAACCTAGTTATTATTACTTCTAGAAGACAGAGACAATGGTCCTCAGCGACACGACTGCCCAACCGGATTATGACCCGAAAGCTGAGCTCACTGCGTTCGATGAAACCAAAACCGGCGCGAAAGGACTTGTAGATTCCGGAATAACTAAAGTCCCTCGAATATTCCGTCTACCTTCACCTGAGAACCTCAACTCCAACAAACACTACTAACTCTTTCAACCATACACCTTGAAGGAATGAATGAAGATCATGTGTGGCGTAAAGAGTTGATCAGGCACGTGAAGGATGCGTCGGAGAGCATGGGATTCTTTCAAATGGTGAACCATGGCATTAATATTAATATTTTAGAGGAGATGTTGAAAGAAGTGAGGGATTTTCATGAGCAATACACTGAGGTGAAGTAACAGTGGTATGTAAGAGATTTAAGCAGGACGACTGGACTCGCATACCTCAGCAACTTGATCCAGTGGCGGATCTAGAACCAAATGTCAAGGGTAACTTTAAAAAAAATTAACTGTATTTCATACAATGTAAACTAAATAGAAATAGAAACACAATGATAAATAAATTTAAACACACAAGCTGCATATTTCTCCCCTTCGATTTTTGAAAGCTTGAAACCGAGCCACTACATCATCTTCTTTTACTTTATCAATCGTTTCTTTTTCGACCATACAAATTAAAGCATTGCTCAAATATCTATCGCCATTCGATTGCGGAAATCCGTCTTGATAAGCTTCGTTTTAGAAAAACATATTTCAACGGTTGCGGTTGCTACCGATAAAACCAACGCTAACTTCAATATACGATAAACCAAAGGAAAAGTGGCGTGTTTTTCGGTTTCCACCATTACACGAGCAAGGTCACACATTCCACCCAATTTTACATATCATCAACAATATTTAAAATTAGAGTTGGAATATTTGAACTTGGTGTTGGACCGATATCATCATTGTCTTTTCTTTGGCATTTAAAAAGATTGCTAATAATACTTTGTTTACTCATCTTCCAAGTTCTATAAACAAAATTTAAACCATAAAATCATAGTCAATTCAAATTTAAACATAAACCCTAAATCCGTATTCTCTAATCAATTCAATTCAGCTCTAATTTAGACATAAACCCTAAATCTTTAATCAATTCCAATTTAGACATAACCTCTAAATTCCTAACCAATTCCAATTAACAATTTCAATAAACTATAATCAATCATTCAATTGCCTATAAATAATTTCACATTAACAATTTATAAACAATTATAATTTTAGTTAAAAGTTGAAGAATACCTAAATTGAGAAACTATAGGTCGAACCATGAAAGAGGGTTCGAACCGGTGAACCATCTCTTCTCGGCTGCAGCGTGGAGCGGTGGAGGTCACCTGTTCAGGTGACCGGAGGAGGAAGAGGGCAGACCAGCAGAGGGAAGCCTACTACAGCGCAGTGGTGTCTGGTCACGGTGGTGACTTGGAGTTTTTGATTAATTGAGGACCGGAAATTTTGTTTTAAGTCTAGCATATATTATTTTAAGGGTTAATGGTTTTTATTGGTTTGGGCTTTACACTTTTTTTTGGGCTTTAGTTGTGTTGAATTTTTAAATTGGTTGGGCTTAAAACCCATAGGGGTAATGTTATTTTTTTTTAGGGGTAATGAAACACAAAAACCGACCTAATTTTTTTTTTACACTACCGACGAGAAGTTAAGAGGTAACGGAGGCTACCCCGCACATAACACTACATCCGCCACTAACTTGATCCGTATGCTGCACAAGTGACTAACTGGTGAGACACCTTCTACTGCACCATGGCTCCTAACCCTCCCTAACCACATGAGTTGCCACCACATTGCTTGCAGGTTTGACATATATACAAGAATTATGTGTGTAAAAGTCTAAATAAGAAGTTATATGATTTTTGTTTGATTGGATATTGTTGTAGGGATATTTTATTGGAGTACTCCGTCTTTTGAAAATAATAAATAAAGGAAGTTTTGTTATTTAAATGTGTGTTGTTATTTAATTATGTTAAATAATAACGGGATTGGGTGGTAGATTAAGAAATAAATACATGGGCTTGAAGATGATTATGGGCCTAAGGTTTATGGGCTTGGAGTACTTAAACTCCTTATACCCCTCCTAAAATCCTAACTCTCTCATTTCCACCATCTTGTCTCCACACACTCAAAAACACACGCAAGCACTCCCTCATCTCAGTCGAATCCGAGATCCGAGAGAAACTGAGGTGGGTTTGTGGTTCATTCTTCACCAGATAGCAAGGAAAATATCCAAATTCAAGTATTATTCAAGAACCAATCCAATTCGATTCATTTTGAGGTACGTTTGAAGGTTAAAAGACTAGATTTTAAGGTCGATTTGCTATAGGATTTTCTTGAAATAACAAATCGGGTTATAACATGTAAGAAAAAGATAAACTTGGTAGTAAAAAGTTAACAGGTGCGATTTGGTATGAACAAGTATGTTCGGACCATGTGAGAACTAGTAGATGAAGTTGTTATAGCCCAGAACTTGTTACAACGATAAAACGGACCTTGGAGGGATAAAAGAAAACGAGTATAACAAAAAGGACGTGAAAATCGGTCTGAATCGTATTCCTGGGAATGCCCGAATCGATTATACTCGACTCGACTTGATCAGACTCGACTCGACCCGACCCGTAATCAGAAAATCCATTTTTTCTAATGAATTTTTAATGAAGCCTTATTAACGAATATAAATATTTTCCAAGCTGACCTGGCAGCTCGTCCCCAGCCAGGGGCTCTGCCCCTTGGACCTTGCTAGGGGCTGCCACCGCTTGAACCCCACTACCAGGGGCAACGCCCCCGGACCCCATTCGTTAAGGGCTTCACTAACCTAGAAGTATGATTTGGTTAGAAGTGGTTAATTGATACTTCAATTATTACACAGTTAGCCGTACGCAACTAAGAAGAGATGTTACAGTTAACTTCGAGAGAAACAGGATCCAAGTGAGTTTCTAGCCCCCTTTCTTTGTTATTTGGGGTTGTGTGCATACTCCTATTGCTTAGTTAATACACTTACCTTAGGTGATAAGTGTATGTTATATGAATGATTTGTGATTGATATATAAATGATGTACAATTGTATAAAGGGTTAGAAGTATATGGTTATATGGTTGTATGGTTACATGGGTGGCAGACCCTAATAATATATGTGTAAGGAGGGTGGCAGACCCAAATAATATATGTGATGTTATAGGGCGAAAGGTTCTTTAAAACGGAGGAATAATCATGTATGTATTAGTAAGCTAAAACAAAAAAGTATGAAAGAATGTAAGTATGAAAGTACAAAAGTATGAATGTATGAAGGTACCCATGAGTGGAAGATGAGCAGGCTAAGTATGTAATATGTATCTCCAGATACGTATAAGTAAGTATGTGAATGTAAAGTATGTTGTCTGACTTTTAGTATATACACATGCAAATAGGTTGAAGTAGCTAGCTTGAGGGAGGCACATGGTATTAGACTGAAGAGGCTGGCATCTTGGGAAGAATGTTATTATGATATATTTTGTTATGTTTTTATTTTGCAAGACAAATGGGAGTAATGTTAAGATAAGATTTGGAATGTTTTGTAATGAATGGTTGATGTTTTTATGTTCCGCGAAAAGTTTTAATTCACTCTGATATTTAACTCTGTGGCACCGGGTCCGAAGCCTTAACTTGAAACAGGTGATGAAACTCGGAGTTTGTTTATTTGAGTTATGTCTGAGGCTCTTGGGCTCGGCGCCAATCACCTTTTCGACATGGGGTGTGCTGACGGACTTGCTTTTTTTGGTCATCGCTATCTTTCTTGCCCACAGCCTGAATTAACAATAGGCAGCCCAAAGCACATCGACAGCAATTTTATCACAATTCTTTTACAAGATCGTATTGGTGGCCTCAAGATATTTTATCAAAAACAATGGAGTGATATTCCTCCTATACCAGGAGCACTTATAGTGAACGTTGGAGATCTTTTACGAGCATATTTCTTTCTCAAGCTTTAATTTTGTTTTATTGGTCTATTACAACATAAACCTAGTAACTTTTTAAAGATTAACAATATAACAGTGTCTTATTAAAACTTCATTGGTATTTTGCAGTTGATTACAAACGACAAGTTTGTAAGTTCGCATCACAAAGTGGTGGCAAACAAGGTTGGGCCAAGAGTATCGGTGGCATCATTCTTTACGACGGGCTCAATTCAGACATCCAAGATACACGAGCCCATCAAGGATTTGCTTTCAAAAGATAATCTGGCCAAGTACATAAGCACAACCATGAAAGAATATGTAGATTTCTTTAGAGCAACGGGACTTGATGGCACTTCTGCCCTTTTACATTTCAAGATCTAACTCGTTTGGAAGTCAATTTGATCATAAATCTTCCCTATAAGCTTTAAAACTTTTTATTTTCGTGTTATTCATATGGTTATGCAATCTATCTTAAAACATTTTTTATCTTGTTGTATGAAGTCATTCCTTACAAGTTTGACGTTCTTCTTAATATAGTGTACTCTATTAGACGTAGGATAGTTTTTCATCATTAGTTGATGTATTGAATGGTAGAAATTAGCCATATACGATAGAAATTTAAAAAAAAAAAAAAATCATATGGGAAGAGTCAATAATATCTTGAGCAGATCTTAGTTTCTTGATATCTTGATATAAGTTAGATAATATAATGGGAATGATGATGTATCAACTATCAAATCGTATACAAAGTGGAGATGTTGAATAAGTTAGCTGGACTTGGCGCATTTGTTCTTAACAAGATCGATGAAACTCGAGCCAACCGTTTATTTTAAAATAAATGTTACCACCAAAGTTACCTATTCATGCCAAAGCCATTTAAGAGAAACAAATATATAATTATGAAACCAACTCGGTTTTCTATAAAACTTATATTGGAATGTTCGTAAAGGATAATTAAACTACAGTTTGTGTATTTAGATTTTTTAAAAAGCTAACGAATAAAAGTTATTAGAGAAAATAAATTAAATATTATTAAACTGATTTCTTAAATGTTACAACTTTATTTTTTTTATTACACGATAACAACTTTTACTTTTGTGTAATTAAGCCATCACGTTTTTCTAATTATATCAACATGTGACTATTATATTTTGTGGATTGAGATTGTTTTTTTTCTTTTTCAGTTTTTCTAGTGGTGTATGAATGTTTGAGGTGCATGCGTGTCGTGTTATTGATATTACTCCACTAACTTAAAGCTGAATTATCACTTCCCATTGTCTTCAAAAAGAATGGAGTAAATGAGAAGCAAACACCGAAGGATTTAGATACCAACTTTCACAAAAGATAATTCTGAACACCTTTTGAATTATTATACCATTGATCAGATCTATAATACATAAACACCATTAGTCTCGCCACAGAAAGAAAGTTCTCCATGTGATGACCCGCCGACGTTATAATAAGTATATGTTTAATAGTCGGACAATAAGTATGTAAAAGGGAGTGAATTAAATAACCAGATTTGCATTAGGTTATTAGTGTGTATATATATTAGGTATTCATACAAGTTGAGGTGGACTCCTCATTAGGTAATATTTGTTTCCGACAAGATTCACCTATAACATGATCGGAAGTCACTTAAACATGCACGCTAGTACTCCACAACTTTTGCCACGTAAGCAAAGTCATAGGTGGACCCCTCAGAGTTCGGATTCAGCCGATCCAGACCCAGTGGGCTGCATCCGATTTTAAAGTTTAAACCACTCATTTTGATATCTTTTGAGTTGCTTTGCCAAATTTTATTGGAAATAATAGCACATGCTAATACCCTCACTTTTGGAGACAATATATCAACAAGTATATGGCCATGGTATTTTGTCACTTGAGATATGCTTTTTCTAGTGGTGTATGAAATGCATGCCTGCATGGTACTCCACTAACATAGTTATTATAACTTTCCAAACTAATATCTTCCAAAGGCAAAGAAAATGGGTCTCACTAGCACGTCTGGAATCCCTCCGGACTACGATCGGAGAGCCGAACTAAAGGCGTTTGACGTAACCAAAACCGGCGTCAAAGGACTTGTTGATTCTGGAATAACGGAGGTCCCTCTCCCTCTCTCAAGTTTTAATTTTGTTTCGCTTGTCTATTATGGTATAACCTTGGTAACTGTTAGGTTGTCAAGCACGCTACGATTGCCATAAAATTTAACTAACGGTGTGCAGAAAACAGAATTAACCGAGCCATAACCAAATTAACCAATAATACCGAACTAATATAGCTGAACTGTACCAAAAAGCGGTGAAACGGTTAAATGATTTTCTTAAAACCGACTATGTCGGTTATGGTTAACAATGTTTTCGTGCCCGCCAAAATCAAACCGAACCGGTTATATGCATTTTTTTTCACTATTACAGAGTATATATATGTTTCTTATTGCTATTTAGTATACTAATATATACAAATGTGTAATAACAACTTATTCAGTTATTCCATGGTCAAAAAATTTCAAGGTCATGCTATCAGGCCGAAATGATGCCTGGTTATATTGTTTTGAGCTACTAATTTCTAGCTAGACTCAAATTCACAGTAAACCGACCTATAGTTGACTTCCTATGACCTTCAAAACCGATTAATCAAAACCACCGTAGTGAATCAGTTATGGTTATCCATTAACCTGCATATTGATTATGGCTTTGGTTTGGGGCCAAAATTGACCCAAAACAATCCATGCACACTCCTAATCTTAGCCATAGCCATATATACTTGAAATTGGGTTTTCATATAAAATACTAAAAGTATAATGTATTAAAATATTGGCAATTCATGGAACTCGCCAGTTGATTTCAAACAACAAGTTTGTGAGTTCTCAGCACAAAGTGGTGGCAAACAAGGTTGGGCCAAGAGTATCGGTGGCATCCTTCTTTTCCACGGGTTCGACTCCAACATCAAAGATATATGAGCCTATCAAAGAGTTGCTTTCAGAAAATAATCCAGCCAAATATAGAAGCACAACGGTAAAAGAATATGTAGAGTACTTCAGGGCAAAGGGAATCGATGGCACCTCTACCCTTTCACATTTTAAGATCTAACTCGTTTAGAAGTGAATCTATGAATATTCGCTAAAGCGAAAACTTTTGTTTTTATGCTAGTCATTCGGGAATATTGTAATCTATCTTGAAACGCTTTTTCTATCTCATAAGATGAAGACATTGTTAATTTGTAGGTTTGATCTTCTACTTAATATAGTTTCTTGTTCTCTTATGAATGTTCGATAAGATATTAAACGATACAATTAATGAGCCGTACAGATTGTGAAGAAAACATCATATGGGAAGAGTCGGTATTATGGTAAGTTGATCTTAGTTGTTTGACATTCATTAGATGATTCGATGGAAGGAAGATATACCAAATCGAATATAAAGTGAACATTTTGGTGATTTGATCTTTGAAAAACGTCATAAACTATACAAATATACAATCATGAACTTGTGGTACTTAATATATTGAGAAAATTACTGTTTTCGTTTCTGGGTTTAAAAACGGAGTCACGATTAGTCCTTGAAAAAATTGAACTGCTTTAATCCTTGGTATTTAAAAAATGAACCAGATTAGTCCCTACATCTAACTTTCGTTTGCTTTTCCATCCAAAAACATGTGCAATTACTAATATACCACTGATTCATTATAAGAGTTAAAAACATCGATCTATCAATTGAGCCATAATTTGCTGGTTTCTTCTTCTTCTCTTTGATCGATCAATTGGAACAAAATTATCATGTAAAACACGAATTCCATCCACTGTTACACACATTTTTTTTATTTCAATATCGTCGGGCGCGGATCAGCAAACCTAACTGTCACCGGTTTCGAGTCCTCCATCACTTCGCCGTCGCGAATAACCGTTTTTCCACCTTCACCGACGGCGGTGGAAACCGGAAGCTAGCAAGAAGCTCGGTGAACTTAGAGATGATCGACGTGAAAGGATTCAGAGGCTTGGTTGATTCGTAGTCCGCCATGGTTGAGTTGTTGCAGGTTGAAGACACACGTTACGTTTGGTTGCACTTCCTTGTCAGTAAATTAGGCTTGATAGATTGATATTTTTAACTCTTATAATGAATCTGGGGTATATTAGTAATTGCATATGTTTTTTGATGGAAAAACTAACGGAAGTTAGATGTAGGGACTAATCCGGTTCGTTTTTTAAACCCCAAGGATTAAAGCAGTTCAATTTTTTAAGGGACTAATAATGGCTCCGCTTTTAAACCCCGGGGACGAAAACAATAACTTTCTCTAATATATTTCTTTTAATTATAATATGCAACTATATAATGAGGGAGGAAAGAGAAGGGCACTTACCTACTGAGCCAGCTTCCGCTTGAGTTCAGCCTCAAAGTTAAACAACTTAGCTTGACTCATTTACTTTTAAAGTTTTAAATTTTTTTATTTTTTTCACATATTTTTTAAAGTTCTAAATACAACAATTTTTCAAGTACATTAAATAAGAGAATATAGTTTTGGAGATTTTATAACACCAAAAATAGTATAAAACAAAATTTGTCGTTTTAGTCCATAAAAGAACCACATATCATTATCATGTATGAGTTGTCCTTCAATCTTGGCGACTAATTTTGCCCATTTGGATACTTCTATTCTACATAGGAAGCGTAGTTTTGTTTTAGTTTCTCTTCATGGTAATAATTGATACTCAAACACACATTTAATACATATCACTGCCAAATTTTTGTTTTCTCAAAATGAAAATGGCCGCCTCTACCTTCCAACCGGACTATGACCGAAAAGCGGAGCTTAGTGCATTTGACGAAACCAAAACCGGCGTCAAAGGACTTGTTGATTCTGGAGAAACGGAAGTCCCTAGAATATTTCGTCTACCTTCACCCGAAAACCTCAACTCCCAGCAAACACAACTAACTCTTCCCACCATAGACCTTGAAGGAATCAATGAAGATCTTATACGACGTAAGAAGGTGATTAAGGAAGTGAATGATGCATCGGAGAGATGGGGTTTCTTTCAGATAGTGAATCATGGAATCCCGGTTAATGTTTTGGATGAGATGATAAAAGGAATAAAGGATTTTCATGAGCAAGACACTGATGTGAAGAAGCATTGGTATAAAAGAGAGGTGAATGGGAAGAGTAGGGTGGTGTATAATAGCAACTTCGACTTGTACACTGGGTCGGTGACTAACTGGCGAGACACCGTCTATATCACCATGGTTCCTAACCCGCCACAACCACATGAGTTGCCACCACCTTGCAGGTTTTAAGTTTGAACTTTTCATTCATTTTATAGTTCTCTTTAGTATCTAACTATTCATTTGGTTCTTTTTGTATATTGGGATGTTGTTGTAGAGATGTTTTGTTGGATTACTCTAAACTAATGATGGAACTTGGAGTTTGTTTATTTGAGTTAATGTCGGAGGCTCCTGGGCTCAAACTAGATCACCTTTTCGACATGGGATGTGCTGACGGGCTTGCTGTTCAAGGTCATTACTATCCTTCTTGCCCGCAACCTGAATTAACAATAGGATCACCATGTCACACCGACAATGATTTCATCACAATTCTTCTCCAAGATGATATTGGTGGCCTCAAGGTCTTGTATCATAATCAATGGACTGATGTTCCTCATACGCCTGGAGCTCTTATTGTAAACGTCGGAGATTTTTTGCAGGCATCTCTCTCATTCCCTATTCTTTCTCCATACATAATTGAAATGGAAACTTTGTCTTAAAGTTGTATAGTTAATTGAAATACGGTCAATCCGTGTAACTTTTCAGCTGATTACAAACGATAGGTTTGTGAGTTCACAACACAAAGTGGTGGCAAACAAGGTTGGGCCAAGAGTATCGGTGGCAACGTTCTTTACCACAGCTGCAATGGAGACATCGAAGGTGTATGCACCCATTGGCAAGTTGCCTTCAGAAGATAATCCAGCCAAGTATAGAGACACAACATTGAAAGAATATGTAAATCACTATAGAGCAAAGGGACTTGATGGCACTTCTTCACTTTTGCATTTCAAGATCTAACTCGTCCAAATGTCAATTTATGAATCCTTAGTGAGTAAAAGCTATATTTTTTTATGTTCACCATGTCATTATGTAATTTGTATTGAAATACTTATCGTGTTGTTGCGATTTTCAGAAGAATTTAGTATGTTGTTTGGTTAGTATATGTTGGAAACTTCGTTTAAAATGGCTTTTCATTAATTTGGGACAGAATTATCCTTTATCTTTCCCCCAATTTCACTCGTTGTCCCTCACCTTCAAAATTGATCCTTTTTGTCCTTTATGTTTCAAAATCCGACACCCTTTGTCCTTTTCACCTAACCTGGTTAGATTATGTCGTTAAGTCATGCCAGCTGCTACTCACGTGAGGGCATTTCGGTCTTTTCAGCTATCCTTCAAATTTCCCCCAATGTATAAACGACCCTAACCCCCTGATCGTTCAGTAATTCATTTTCTTCATCCTCGCTCTTCGATAAGTTAGGGTTCAGGCACAAATAGACCGATCATCAACTCCGATGGGTGATTCGGGTTGGGTCGTATGCGACACAACCAAAGAATATGACCTCGATGCTCTATACGGTAATGTTGCGTCTTCCGCTACAATTTGTAACCCTAGGTGCGATTAACCGTTGATTAACTTAAAAAAAAATTTGCAGGCTTATATCCTAGTTATTTCAGTTTGTGCTTGCATACTGGTGGTAGGTTATCAACACCTCCAAACCGTACCTATGTTGGAGGTAAGGTAACGTTTGTGGACTTGATAGACATAGACAAGTTTTCAATTCATGAGCTTGATCTGATGTTGGATATGTTAGGCTACAATGGGACAATGCCAATGTACTACCAGTTCTTGCATCCTAAAAAGAACTTAGACAATGGCCTTGAACACCTAAGTAGTGATAGAGATTGTTTGGAGTTAGCTAGACATGTGGACGAGCATAAGATCATCCATGTGTTATACCACTCATGGTGTTAAAAACATAAAGGAATTGTTTACCTCACCAACTAAGTCTAAGTCCATCACTATTGAAGAGATTGATGAACCTGGACCATTTGCTATTGTGCCTTTAAAGTTAAATTAAGATGTTGGGCAATCTAGTGGGGCTGGGCTGGATGCTAGGCAATCTAGTGGGGCTGGGCTGGATGCTAAGAAATCTAGTGGAGCTGGACATGATGTTGGGCAATCTAGTGGGGCTGACAATGAGGACATAGATGTTGGTCATTTTAGTGGGTTTGGAAATGACAATCAGGATATAGATATTGGTCATTCTAATGGGTTTGGGAATTATCAAGAGGATGTAGACATTAGTGAGCAAAGTAGGCTTGGGAATGAGAAAGAGGATATACAAGAGAATAGGGTTGACAATGAGGATGATGATGATACGTATATTGTGGATGAGGAGAATAACATGACAGACCCTGAAGTGGACATGAGTGATTACAGATTGAATGTTGATACAGATGTTGAAGATGGGGATGATTTAGAACCACTAGATTTTGGTGAGGATGTAATAGACAATGACAAGTTTCTTAGTGGGTCAGAATCAGATGAGAATGAGACCAGCAATAGGAAAAACATTCTTCACAGTATAAGAAGATCCAATGAAAACATGTCAAACTTTTATCTTGGCCAGGTATTTGGAAGAAAAGAAGAGGCTAAGAAGTTGATTAGACAACATGCAGTTGAAAGCAGAAGGTTAATTAAAATTAAACAAGATGATCACATAAGAGTAAGGGCGGTTTGCACTGGTTCTAAGCTAGACTTTGAGGTTGATGACTGTGGGGTGCATGTTGCTAGCCAACAGAAATCTAAAAAAAAAAAAGAGAAAGACAAAGGGGCTAGTGGGAACAAAAAGAGAAAGGGGAAGGGGCTAGTGGGAACAAGAGTCGAAGTACATGATGGTGGTAGGGGCAAAAGGACACAGTCACATGCTTATCAATGTTCATGGGTCTTGTTTCTCTCCAAAGTAAAAGATTCTCAAAGTTGGGTTGTTAGGACATTAAATACCAACCACACATGCATTCAATCAAGGAATATATATGCTTGCACATCCACTTTTCTATCTGAACAGATGTTAGAACAAATTGAAGAAAACCCTAACATCCCTGTTAAAGCAGTACAAGATCAATTTAGAAGGAAGTATGGTGCTAGTGTTCATAAGATGAAAGCATACAGGGCCAAGATGAAAGCAAAAAGAAAAGTTGAAGGGGACTACAAGCAACAGTATTCTTTTCTTAGGGATTATGCTGCTGAGTTGGTTGATAAAAATCCAAGTAGCATTGTTAAGATTGAGGTTGAAGTACCATCAGCTCATGAAGCTACAACCAGACAGTTCAAAAGGATATATGTTTGTTTGGCTTCTTTAAAACAGGGGTTTAAAGCATTAGACAGGAATTTGATTGGTCTAGATGGTGCATTTATGAAAGGCATCTATCCTGTTCAAATGCTTACTGCAGTGGGTCTTGATAGCAACAATGGAATCTACCCTGTCTGCTATGCAATTGTGGAGTCAGAAAGTTTTAGCTCATGGACTTGGTTCTTAGAGCTTATGGCAGATGATCTGGAAATAGGAAGCAATTCAAGGTTTACTTTCATGAGTGACAGGCAAAAGGTAAGGAATTAAAGGTTCACTTGCTATTTGTCATTATGTTATTTGTTAACCTTTGTTTATGTTGAACAAGGGCTTCTTCAAGCCATTCAAACTTTGTTTCCTTGTGCTGAGCACAGATACTATCTTAGGCGCATCCATAAGAATATGAAGCTTGCAGGATATAGAGGTGTGCTATACAAAAACATGTTATACAAATGTGCTACTACAACAACCAAACCTGAGTTTCTTACTGCAATGAATGAGTTAAAGGAGTTCAACAAGGAATCACACTTGTGGTTGTCAAAAATAGCACCTCAATCCTAGTCCAGGTCACACTACTCTAGTTAGTATTTAAAGACTTTAGCAATAGTTTGTATGCTTGTGATACTTATTAGAGTGTCTGCTTATTATCTTGTGTAATCCTTTAACAGGATTGGCAATTTTTGATGTAATGATTAACAACGTGTATGAGGTATACAATGGCAAGATTGTGGAAGCCAGGGACAGACCCATCATATCTGCACTTGAGTATGTAAGGGAGTATTTAATGAGGAGGATTGTGACTGTGCTTGGGATTATTCATAAATGTGAAGGCCTGCTTACACCTAGGGCCACACAACTGTTTGAAGCAATCCAGAAACAAGCAAATCATTACAGTGTGCAGTGGAATGGAGGAGATCTATATGAGGTGAGTGGAAACCTACTGATCCACGTGTTGTCAACTTAGCAATGAGGACTTGTAGTTGCAGGGGCTGGGAAATTACAGGTATGTTGATTACATTTGGTTTGAATTTATTGTAGCAAGTTGCCTTGTTTATATGAAGACTTGTATTTGGTACAGGTATGCCCTGCAGACATGCTGTGGCTGCACTTTGGTTCATGGCTGCTAATGGAGGAAGGGTGGAGGTATTAGAAAGTTGGGTTCACTCGGTGCACACAATGGACAGGTGGAAGTTGGTTTACTCCTTTAAAGTAAATCCAATAAATGGGATGACTTTATGGACAAAATGTGAGGCTCCTACAACCATTGTAGCACCCAAGCACCACACCATGGCAGGCAGACCTAAGAAGGCAAGAAAGAGGTCAGTTGTGGAAAAGGATGATATACCAGCAACTGGCAAATTGACAAGGAAGAACACCTTTGGAGCATGTAGCAGGTGTGGGAGCACTGGCCATAATGTGAGGACTTGCACAGGCACACTAAAGAATAAGGGAAAAAGGCAGCTTAATGGGATCCTGCTTCACTAGATCTTCATTTGGTTATCTTGCTTTAGTAATGTCTTTTGGTTGTGTACTTTGAACCCTCTAATGATTTTGTGTATTTTAAAGTTTGTGGCAGCACTTGACTTTATTAGGTGTGGTAACTGGTTATGGTTATGTATTGTGAACAACTTATGTTATGTGAATTATGAGGTTTATGTTGATTTGGTTATGTTTGAGGTTATGTTAAACACTTTGACTTCAATAAGTTTGACTTGATTAAGTTTGACATGAATAATTTTGACTTTGTGTATTGCAATTGTGCACCATAGTATGACAAATGGTTGTGGTACAAACTTGTGCATTGTAGCACTTTCATTAATCTACAAACTATACATCATGTTGCTTGGACATACAAAAGACGTGCACTTTGCACCTAAAACCAACCTAAACCAACCCCAAAAGACGATAGCATCCAAAAGACAACTTAACTATCAACAGCCAACCCCACATCCAAAAGACTACCTATCAACAGCCAAACCCACAACATTACTTATCTGCACCTTGAACCAAAAGAAGATACAAAATAAACCCTATCCAACTAACAATCAGCAACTTCTTAAGCTTCATTGCGTCGGATTCACTTGCTTTCAGTTTCCCGACAAGCCTTTCATTCCCAACTTCAAGGTTGTCCCTCACCCTAAGCAAGCCCGAAATGATGTCAGCACATCTTTGACACTTACGATCGTACCAACCAACGAAACCACATCTTGAATTCTGGATTTTCACATAAAAACAAGATTTTAGACAAAGAATGTAAAAAACCCTAATTATCGTCAATTACCTGGTCAGGACATGAATAGAAACGCCGACCAGGATTCCTGTCGGTCCACGACGTGAGGATGATCGTCGTTTTCCCACAATTGCAGAGAACCATGGTCGGAACGTTTCTGGATTGCAGAGAGAACCTAGGGATTGTTGAAGGTGAGTAAATGATCGTCAGGGTGTTAGGGTGGGTATATATTGGGGGAAATTTGAAGGGTAGCTGAAATGACCTAATTGCCCTCACGTGAGTAGCAGCTGACATGAGTTAACAAGAAAATCTAACCAGGTTACGAAAAGGGCAAAGGGTGTCGGATTTTGAAACATAAAGGACAAAAATGATCAATTTTGAAGATGAGGGACAACGAGTAAAATTTGAATGAAAGATAAAGGACAATTTCTGTAATTCTGTCTAAACGTCTTAATTTGGACACAAAGAGAT
Organism: Bidens hawaiensis; assembly: GCF_021521415.1. Lineage (NCBI taxonomy): Eukaryota > Viridiplantae > Streptophyta > Magnoliopsida > Asterales > Asteraceae > Bidens > Bidens hawaiensis. The sequence continues at coordinate 83,221 of NW_027504914.1, forward strand.
TTTTTTATATATAAGATATATAATAATAAGTAAATTTATAAAGTAACATTGGTAGCACCCACAATTAACATTAGTAAGGTTTTTGTCGTCTTGATGACAAAGAATATTATAACCTCAGCTCTAAATAGGGCTAGATGACAAAGAATATGATAACCTCAACTCTAAAGAGGCGGAGCACGGTTTACTTCGGTTTTAGGTGAAACCGAAACCGAAGTCCTCGGTTTTTTTAATATACAAACTGTTCGGTTTAGATTTTTTGATTTTTCGGTTTTCAATTTTTCGGTTTTTTTCAGTATCTGTTCGGTTATAGTTGAATTTGTTTTTCTAATTATGTGTAGACATTGAAAAAATTTTAAAAATGAAGATGATGACTTTAAGCTTGTAAGAATGTATTTGAGTACCACAAAAATTGACATATGTTACGTAAAATCAGACGAATAAAAAGTTGCTAGAATAGTAGAGTTTAAAATTCAACAAAGTTTTTAATAAAAAAACACTAAATGTTTAGTCCTGATCTTCACTCATCATATCATTCATCATCAAAATTTAGTCTCAGTCCTCATCATCTTCATAATCTTCATCACCATCAATCGGTTTTTTTCAGTTTTTTAAAATTGAAAAACCGAAACCAAAAATTCAGTTTTTCAAAAATACAAAAAATTAACCGTCAATTCATGCTTCAGTTCTGTTTTTAGGTTCAGTTTTTTCAATTAATTTGGTTTTGATTCCGTTAATTAGATTTTCTGTTCACCACTTTATTAATTACCATTGGTTTGTGGGTTGGGTGAGTGAGATACTCCAAAATATTTTAGGTCAAGGGATGAATATTATATGAGAAAAATATGGCTTTAGGTCATATTCATTCACTTGACTTAACAAAATTTAAGTTAAGAAACTTTAATGCAGAAAATAAATTAAAATCATGAAATCTATTAATGATTAAATTGAAATAACTTCACTTTTTGTAAACTTAGCCATAAGAACTTGAATCAGTTGCAAGTAAAAGGGTGAGATACGAGCAATAGCAATCTTATCTCTATCCTGAGAGATATAGAGGTTGCTCCCGACGAGACCCATACTTTAAAATACGATTTTTGTTTCATTATAAAAATAGAACATAAAGTGTATCAGTGGTAGGAAAGTGTGGGGAGAACAATATTAGAAACTAACTAGCAAGAACATTAGAAACAAAACCAAACAAAGGGGAGATCAATGCAAAACAAAAAGATCAGGCTAAGACAAATCTTTAACACGCCTAAAAATACCTAACAGTTATCTGGCATCTTCAAAAACTTCCATCACCAATCATGTTCTCGAAGAGGTGAAAGTCTAGCAAACCCAAGTCAATACTTTTGAATTCAATAAATAACTTAAAGCATACAACTCAAGAAAAGATTATAAGACTGCCGAAGTAAGGCATTCGATACCTTTGAATACCATTTAAGTAACTAAAGCTTGATGGATAACAACATAAGCAAAAGGGCGGTTTCAAAACAAACTTGAAAGACAAAAAGCAGTGAACCCTATGCCAGGAGATATAGCGGTTGCTCATAAAATCAGGAACAATATATAAAAAGCAATTATAACTTGGCTATAGTACATCAGTAGTGGGAGAAGATATAAACGGAAAAAGCGATCAGGAACCAGCTGGAAAGTAACTAGCACCAACATCTAGAAGGAAAGGTAAAAAAAAGGCAAAAACAGACCAATGCTTCTGAATTCAATAAATCACTCAAAAACATACAATTCATGAAAAGATTATACGATAGACGAAGGCAAGATGTACAATACCGTTGACTGCCATTTAAGTAACTAAAGTCAGACGGGTAACAACATAAGCAAAAGGCTGCAACTTCCTGACATTAAACTAAGATGTGACTAAACCAAAATATAAGCTGTGATGTGTGTTTCCCTTCATAACCTTGTACAAGAGTCTTTTACTTTTACTTCTATTGGTACCACAAATTCCACTCGAAACAGCTTCCACATTGTCTATTACTGCTTCCACAGTTAGCCACACACCTGAAGAAGGCTGCATAAAGAAAATTTGATACACATGCGCATTGTCAATACAGATTCTAAGGACCTCAAAATACAAAAACTAGGAAACAACTGTCAGTGCAAACATGGTTTAATTTTCGTAGGCACGTTGGATTCAAATATCCAAAACTATTGACATATTAACCTATGATAATCTGTGCTAGCAATGTGACAACTGGTAATTCTAACCAATGTTTTCAAACCCGGCCCGGACATCGACCCGGATGCCTTACCGGGTCAATGGTCGGACCGACCCGGGAGGGCGGACCGGCCTTTGACCCGGATGACGACATAATTAAGATTAATATAAATAAATAAATAATAAGAAGTTAACAGCCATTACATTTATATAACTAAATAAATATATATCAATATAGGATTAGGATTATGTGAGAACTTTTTGGGAATTGAGAACTATGAGAACCATTTTGGACCACAAAAAAACCCAAAAATAAAAAAAATCATAAAACAAAAAAAAAACACAAAAATAAAAAAAGTAAAAAAACCAAAGTTCTTATTTATCATCCCGGTTTCTAAAAAAAATTCTCGGTTTAGCTAAATTATACATAAACATATATGTATAATAAGTACATATATGATATATGTACACACATGTTTTTTTCCTATACACATATGTATAATTTAAGGTAAATGATAATGTACATATGTGTACATTACATAACTAGAGATTAAATGAAAGTATACATATGTGTATAGGTATAATACAAATTAAAAAGAAAAAAAAATTGGTTTTTTTTATTATACATATATGTATAATATGTACACACATGTTTTTTCCTATACACATATGTATAATTTAAGGTAAATGATAATGTACATATATGTATATTACTTAACTAGATAATCTGTATTAACCTATGATAATCTGTGCTAGCAATGTGACAACTGGTAATTCTAACCAATGTTTTCAGACCCGGCCCGGACATCGACCCGGATGCCTTACCGGGTCAATGGTCGGACCGACCCGGGAGGGCGGACCGGCCTTTGACCCGGATGACGACATAATTAAGATTAATATAAATAAATAAATAATAAGAAGTTAACAGCCATTACATTTATATAACTAAATAAATATATATCAATATAGGATTAGGATTATGTGAGAACTTTTTGGGAATTGAGAACTATGAGAACCATTTTGGACCACAAAAAAACCCAAAAATAAAAAAAATCATAAAACAAAAAAAAAACACAAAAATAAAAAAAGTAAAAAAACCAAAGTTCTTATTTATCATCCCGGTTTCTAAAAAAAATTCTCGGTTTAGCTAAATTATACATAAACATATATGTATAATAAGTACATATATGTACACACATGTTTTTTTCCTATACACATATGTATAATTTAAGGTAAATGATAATGTACATATGTGTACATTACATAACTAGAGATTAAATGAAAGTATACATATGTGTATAGGTATAATACAAATTAAAAAGAAAAAAAAATTGGTTTTTTTTATTATACATATATGTATAATATGTACACACATGTTTTTTCCTATACACATATGTATAATTTAAGGTAAATGATAATGTACATATATGTATATTACTTAACTAGAGATTAAATGAAAGTATACATATGTGTATAGGTATAATACGAATTAAAAAGAAAAAAAAAATTTCGGTTTTTTTTTTTTAATGAAACCAGAATGAAAAATAAGAATTTTGGTTTTTTTACTTTTTTAAAATTTTCGGTTTTGTTTGTTTTATAATTTTTTTAATATTTTTTTAGAGGGTTTTTTTAGTAGTTCAAAATGGTTCTCAAAGTTCTCAATTTGCCAATGGTTCTCTTAGGATCCTTACCCTATCTATCTATATATATATATATATATATATATAATTTATATATGTAAAAAACAAGATATGTTGAAAGTTATATTGTGCAATCTTCAGAAACTTATATTGTTTGAAAGTTTGAAGTAGTTCAAAATAATAACTTATAGTGCTTTTTCAATATATAGGATTTATATTCAGTTTACTGAACATCATTAAAGCTTTGGTTGGTTGGCTATTGTCATCTCGGAAGTCTGCCAGTGTTCGATTCCCTTAGTGCACATTGTTTTTGATTTAGTAAAAACAAGGTTTTACCGGTTGAACCGGCGGTTTACCAGTTCCGGTCGGACCGCAAACCGACAAACCCGGCCAGGTTATTAGAAAACTGGTATATGATGTGACCCGGACCGAAATACGTACCGGTTCCCGGTCGGACCGGTCGAACCGGCCGGTCCGGTCCGCGTTTCAAAACATTGATTCTAACTTCAATTTTGTTGCAAGGGCAATCTCAGTTTAACATAAAAGAAACTTTTTTATACATGACCGACTTTTATCATAACCAGAATGTTGTAAATTCTTTTGAAACGACATACTGAAAATTAGGGGCTAATTTTTGCGATAAGCGTACAATTACCTAACTATCCCCAAACTAATGGAATCAAATTATTGTGTATAAAGTGAAAGAAACATCTCAAAACATCATATTCAAAAGCTTGCAGTCTATCACATCAATATGAATCTAAACTAAAGCATAACAACTAAATATTGAATATCACAAGACACCACTAGCGTGTCATACGAGCCATATGACAGAGTAAAAAGACCACAAGGGTGTGATGAAAAGCGAAAACTGGACATATGGCCAAGTTTCACGGCTCGTATGATGTGTTTGACTAACAAAATAATAACTGATTTGACCACTAACAAAGTCCAATGTCCCGTATGACCATTTTTGCCCTACAATACAGGCCATATGATATAACAAACCCTAGTGTGCATTGTGCAAACTTGATTTGACTTCATACGGCTCGCATGAATGATATCACATGGCCTGAACAAAGTGGCAGGCACGCTGTGTACGATAGGATATGCATACAAACCGATTTAAAGTCCCAATAACCAAGTAAGGGTCTTAAGCGTATAACTACATAACTATCCCGAAACCAATTAAATCAAATTCAAAACTTGCAGTCTACCATCATCAATATGAATCTAAACTAAAGCATAACAATTTCATTAAATCATCAAATGAAGAAACCCTAAAACTAGAAAAACGTTATTCGAATCCATATCCGCCGTCTAATTATTACAAAAACACCACAACAAAATGCAAAACTCAGAAACCTAAATACATATTAAAAACGAAGGTTTGAAATAACATTTCCTAAACCAAGTCACCAACTGCAACAAATTGAACACCTGATGGTAATGTGTATTAGCCGCCTATTAGTCTATTTGTACAAAATAAAAATTAAATAAAAAAATAAACAGTTATGCCCCTAAAAAGGTGTAGTGATCCACTTCAAAAGCCTAACAGAGCACATGGCAGATATATCAAAGTAAGCCTAGCCTCAAACAATACGGATCAAGGATTTAACTTTACTCCAGTAACGCAAAATCAAATGAAGAAAACCTAAATTAACATGATTCGAATTATAACAAACACACTACACAACAAATTCAGAATAGGTTTTAAGAAAACCGCTATCTAATTATAACAAACACACTACACAACAAAATGCGAAACTCAAAAACCTAAATACGAATTCGAAACGAAGTCGTTTTGAATAATAATAGCATTACCGATGCTTACTTGTGTTAGGGTTCGTTGACTGACAGAGAGGGTTTAGAAGGGTTTTGTCAAGAACTTAAGAACTAATTATCACATTAAACTACAAAACTATCCCGAAACCAATTAAATCAAATTCTAAACTTGCAGTCTACCATTCATCAATATGAACCTAAACTAAATCACAAAAATAACACTGCATCAATACGAATCCAAACTATCTAACTAAAGCATAATAATAGCATTGCACCAATACGAATCCAAACGAACGAAACCATACCGATCTAACGCTGAATATTTAGCATACTCTTGGCCTCGCTCTGCTCCTCCAGCAAATCCTCGCTCGCATACTTACTCAACAACTCCATCTTCTTCTTCTCCAACACCATCCTCTCAATCTCCTTCTCGTCCGGCAACGGCACGTGCACCACAAACTTCTCCTTCTTCTCCTCCTCCTCCATCTCCCGCTCCCGCCTCTCCTCCGCCACCACATCCTCCTCCTCCTCAAACAATATCATCCTCGCCGCCCCACCCGCACCGACCTCCACAACCTCCCCGCTCTTCACCGCCTGCCTCGCCTCCTTCTTAATCTCCTCCATCCTCACCCACTCCGCCACCGCCTCCGCTCTCATCCGCTCCTCCGCACCCTTCTCCACCCTCTCCAACACCCCGTCCTCCTCATCCCTATACCCGTAATACCCCGCGTCAATCCGTTTAAAAATATCATACCGACTCCGCCTCTTCCTCAACTCCGGCGGCTTCTCAAACAACTCCTTCACCCCGGGAAGCTTCTTTGCCGCACCGAAGTACCGATACCCCGGCCCACGCCCACTCGGGTTCGGTACGTCCACGATATTCCCATCCAAATCAGTCATTTTCGCCGAATACTTATAATAATTCGGTCCGCCTAACTCGACAATTCTCCGTTCCCAGTGCACTTTCTCCCGAATAAGTTTATTAATCTCGTCGTTGAGGTCACGGAGGCGGTGTTCGCCTAAGCCTTCGTTTTGGATCTCGGAGACTTTGCGGCCAATTTCGCGCATGATTTGCTGACGCCATTTGTCGGCGTCTGAAAGGTCACGGCATTCGGACGCGAGGAACGGACGGCGTTCTTTGGGTTTCTTTTTTTCTTCGGCCTTCATTGTCACGAAACGATTCAGCATCGATTGGGCTTTCTCTTCGTTACGAGCCATGGTGGATTCAATTGGATTGAATTGAACGGAAATTGAAAGTGAAACCCTAGTAATCGGGGATTTTGTGTTTGTGAAGATGGTGGAAGAAGAAGAAGAAGAAGGGTTTATATAATTACATACGTTAATGTTAATATTAATATACACCTTGTATTTTTCTTTTCTTAATGTTTGGTCCTTTTACTTTCAATTTGCATTGATGGTCAGTTGGTCACACAATGTATTTTATTTATGGCATATTGGTTTTAACTTTTAAATAATCAAGTAAACTCTGGTTTTGGTCTATGTGGTTTGTTTAAATCTGTGATTTTTACTCCGGTAGTCCCGATCACAATAACCCCGTTAAGTCTGGGCGTTCACGTGAGAGGCAGTTTTGTCCTTTTTCTCCCCAAATAAACCCAGCTCTAATCCGCAAGCCCCTCACGTGAGAGGCTGGGTGTATCAGTACCATCCCGAGCTCATCCCTATTTTAGTTTCAGTTTGCATTGCTCGGTTTTGGTTTTTCGGTTTTAAGAAATTAGAAACCTTGTTTTTTTGGTTTTTTAGTCAAGTTTCGGCTCAAAAAGAGTTGACTGGAATTTATGATTTTGACTCTTAAGCTCGAAACTTTTAGCCAAAAGTATTGTTAACTACTTATTAATGAGCTTGAGTGCAAAAGTAATGTTAACTACTTATTTTGACTTTTGAGCTTGAAACCTTTAGCCAAAAGTATTGATATTATAGTCCGGCTTCGGTTTTTCAAGTTTAATAGAATTAAGGGTGTAAACGAGCCGAGTTGAGCCAAGCCTAGCCCGAGCTTAACTAGGTCAGAGTTCGGCTCATTTTCACTAGCTCTAGCTCGTATTCTTAAACTCAAGCACAGCTAAATAGTGAGTTTTTCAACCTTGAGCTCGGCTCATTTATTATTTATTAATAAATTTATATCCGCTTAAACTTATTTGTTATATATTTTGTTTAAAAAAAAAAACCTTAAAGAAGCCTAAGCTTGGGTCGAGCTCGGGTGTAGTACCTTAAACGAGCCAAAGCTCGGCTCGAGCTCGGTTATACAGTATGAAATTAGTACATACAAGTCCAATAATGATAAAACTTACAAATATACAAGGCTTGATAAAGCTCGGGGTACCTAAACAAGCTTCCAATACAAGGCTTGAGCTGAAGCTCGATTTCTAAACGAGCTTTATTTGAGGCTCAGGCTCGACCTCGAAAAAGTTTTTCTCGTTTCGAGCTTTTTATCGGTCCAAGTTTGAGTAGCTCGCGAGCTGCTCAGCTCGTTTGCACGCCTAGTTTTAAGGAACTTTTCAGTTTTACATATGGGTTCGGTTTGGTTATAGGTTGGTTTTCAGTTTTGCAATTTTTACAATTTGGTCTGGAAATTTCGGGCCCGAAAAAGATTGACCTGATAGAAAGATTTTGAGCTTAAACCTTTAGCAAAAATAATGAGTTTAGGGCACAATTCTAACAACAAACATTACAAACAAGTCCGATAAGGTTTGGTTCAGGTTTGGTGCGGATAGGCTCAATTTTGTTGTTTGATTCGGTGTGGTTCGGGTTTAGAACTAGGAATAACCGAAGCTAAATCATAATTTTCGGTTCGATTTGGTATGGTTCGGTTTTAGAACGAGGCATAACCAAAACCTATCTTTTTATTTTTCAGTTACGAACTGTAGAATCAAATTTTATAACAGGAGTAATTTACAGTTTTCAAACATTCGACGAGCCTCTTCAACCGTAACTTTAGCCAATTTCTTATGAACTGTTTGATAGCATAAATAAAACAAAAGGCCAATCAAACTCAAACTCATGCTGGAATATAATACAACTTATAAAACACATTTGCTTGATGATGTTACTAGAGGTGTTCAAGAAAAAGCTTCAGAAGACATGAAGCAAGTCGGTCTCATAGAGCGGCTTGATTGTCACATTCAATGTTAACAAGTCAACATTTCGGTTTGACTAGTTCCCACACCACTGAATTTTCTATAATGGTTATTAGTACTTCACATCTATGTAGATTTCAGACATCAATAGTTTTGAAAGCATACAGAGCCAACAAAGTATGAAAAAAGATGCAAATTTCGTAACCAGCAATAACAAAAGAAGATCATTATTTCTAACCAACAAATTCGTCCTACAATAAAACTCTAACCGTCTCTAGAAACCAATAACCGCAAAAGTTCATAAAATTGAAAACAGCAAAATGCAATTAAGCATATTCCTATTTACAAACTACAATGAGCTAACAATATCCCCATTGATCGTCATCTTTTAGCGTTTATTAAGCAGCAGGCGGCCTGAGTTCATGATCATGAGAAGTATCACAAGTAGATGGTGGTAGATACTGCCACATTGGAATGTAGCCATAGCCCGGGAAAACAGGCATCTTGTTTGCTCCTGCCTGAAATGCAGCTGGATGCGGTGCCATAAATCCAGGTGGCGCAATATTATTAGTCATAGCTTTCACCTGCTCCTCCATTTTTGCTTTCTCTGCCTTTAATACCAGTTTCTCCTCACGAAGCTCGTTCTTCTCTGCCTGTCGGTTTTGCCAAATTAATTTAAAACCTCACACCACATAATTTATATTTGTTATAACATACATAATACATTGACTAACCTTTAATGTTTTAATTTCTTCCAAAAGTTTGTCATTCATTTCTTTGTAATCCTGTGATTCAGATTTGAGTTGATTCAGAACTCGGATAGCGTCTCCAAGTATAGCTAACTTGTCAGTGGTGGCAGGTCGGTCAGGTTCCAAAGTAGAGCTTAATTCTAAGAACCTGCAAACAGAATCAACAATATTTCATCTAGGCAATATAATGATAATGTTTTTAAAAAAAAAATAATGAAGAAAAAGGTGACCTGTTATTCAACATCTCCCTTCTTTGCCTCTCACGGCATGCTTTGCTCTCGGCCTTGCTGCATGAATTACCGCGTCCCCTGTTACGTGATCAAACAGTATAAGCGCTTACATAATTACGAGAAGATAAATTAGAATCTTATACACAACATAAACAAAACCCCAAAAGGTACAATAATTAGCTTGCAACAAAAGCACAATTACAGTGGTTAAAAATCTAAATTAGACATATTTCTGTGTCTATTTTTTGTTAAAAAGGTAAAGTTATTAGCTTGCAACAAAATTACAATTACAATGAAAACTAATTCAGATACTAAAAACCGGCAACAGTATTTGCAGAAAAGTCATACTTTGTATGATATTACTTCTAGGTCTATAATCTTTATTTCAATACAAATAACCAATTTATGTTAGTAACCATGTCATTTAGACCAAATCTGATGGCACGGTTACTAACATAAACTGAAAATAGTACTCTGTTATACCTTTTTCTTGAGCATTCTTTCTCCACACGCTCCTTCTCTGGTGGTGCAAAGTTAACAAGTGAAGCATCTACTTGGACTGCAGCACTGCAATGCCAAATCAACTTTCAACCAAACAATTTTGCTTGCAACTCCATTGAAAACATTCACAATTCAACTTAAGTCTTCTCATAAAACTATAAACATATGTATTGCCCTAAACCTAACTAAGAATAGCTAGAATTAGACATACAATTAACTGTCTTTGACAACAACCAAAATTTTGCTGTTTTCAAATTAGTTAGAGAAGCAGAAATTATGCAACAAGTATATGCCATAGATTTCCAGGCGGAAGTTGCTACTTGCTAGCAACAACTAAATGGAATCACTTAGGGGTTCAACCAAGCCATGTCGCTCGCGAGCTACTTGTGATCGGATCCATAAACGCTCAAAATGAGCAGAGCCTTATCGAGCCCGAGCCTAAAATTTAGCTCGTTTAGCAATCAAGCCCAAATTCGAGCGTTGTATGGGAAGATTGTTTAGGCTCTTTGAACCAGTTAAGGATTAACTAGCCAAGTGTAATTTAAGTTTAACTCTTTAGAACTAAGGGTGCAAACAAGCCGAGCTGCTCTAACTCGGATCGATAAAAAGCTCAAAACGGGCCGAGCCTGAGCCTCAAATAAAGCTCGTATAGTTATCGAGCTCGAGCCTTGTATGGGAAGCTCGTTGAGTCTTAACAAGCCTTGTGTTTTTCTTAAGTTTTTACCTCTTTTAGACTTTCATGTATAATTTACACTGCATAGCAAGCTTTGGCTCGTTTAAGGTACTACACGAGCTCGAGCCAAGCTTAGGCTTGTTTAAGTTTTTCTCAAAATAATTAAAAGTGCGTATCAAATAATTAATAAATAAATAACGAGCCAAGCCGAGCCGAGCCTTAGCTTGAAAAAACAACTCACGGACATAGCTTAGGCTCGTTTAAGTTTTCCTCATAATAAATAAACATAATTAAAAACGTGTATCAAATAATTAATAAATAAATAGCAAACCTGAGCTTGAAAAAACAACTCACGAGCCTAGCTTAGGCTCGTTTTAAGTTTTTCTCATAATAAATAAACATAATTAAAAACGTGTATCAAACAATTAATAAATAAATAACGAGCCGAGCCTGAGGTTGAAAAAACAACTCAATAGACTAGCTCAAGCTCTCGCAAGTCAAAATGAGCCGAGCGCGAGCCTAATATCGGCTCGTCTCGTTTACACTCGAATTTAGGGCTTCTATGTATTAATTTCACACTGCACCGGCTTGCCGAGCTTTCATGTTTAAGCACTGCACACGAGCTCGAGCGAAGCTTAGGCTCGTTAAGGCATTTCTCAAAATATATATATATATAAATGTATATAAACTAATGAATAAATAATAATAATAAACAGTCGTAACACCTACAAGAATCAAATTACAGAAACGATAATTCAATTAAAACGAGTTACCTCTGATCAGCCCAGTGTAAGAGATCGGATGATGCGACGTCGTTTATGAGACTGTCGTAATCGATTAGATCCCAATTCGCATTCTCGAATGGATCCATTTGATGCTGATGATTTCGATACTGTCAATAGTATCAATTTAAAACCAAACCCTAGATGATGATAATAATAATCGAATAATAAAAGAAAAGTTATTAATAATAATTTGATTGATTATTATGATATTATCACGTTCAATGTAAAGGATTGGCCTCTCACCAATCATGGCCGCTCACGTGGAAAATGTTATATTTTCGAGGTCTGTGTGTATAGTAGTGGTCTAAATTGGCAGACGGCGGACAAAATGTTAGTTAAAATTCCAAGTCCACCGGGTTTTCATCCCACACCAGAGCATTCTGTTTCTGTAGCTATGTAACGATTGTTAAGTTGCAGCTGACAGTATGATTTTTCAAGGGAATGTCCAAGCCAAATTCTGAAGCAAGCGTGAGCCCGGTTAAGACAACATTTCTGGACAGAGAGCGGTGGCCTAAATACAAAGTACCCGCAACAAATCTGATCCTATTGAAAACAAAGTGCAGTTCTTCGGCATCGATGTGTTACACTACCCGTTGAACTCTTTTCAGAAACGTAACAACATCCGGAGCAAGGGACCCAAATGTATTAAAAGCAACATGTTGATTATCGGCAACAAGCTTTTTCGTACTTGGCAATTATTCTGAATTATGTCTTGAATGTAGTCTGCCTAAAATTATATGTTTTGTGTGTGTTATTAAGTTTTAAAATTATGTATGTTTTGTATGCATTACTTGTATGATATGGCATGTACGTTAAGGTCGTTTTTGTTAGGTACCAAAAGGTGGCTATGGCAAACGAATAGGGAGGTTGGGGTAGATAAAGGTATCTCTTTTTAAAAAAATGGTCAACGAATCTTTCAAATAATCTACTGATCAAATTCATTACATCGGGATATACTCGTTTAAAGGAAAACCTTCACCTAAAGACAATGTATGTGAACACTCGCCTGAAGGCACGATAGTGCGGTAAAGTAAACATTTCAGTTCAATGATCCAACTATTGAACGTCACATATTCCCCTAATCTCTCATCATCACCCGGTGCTATCAAAACTAAATAATGTGAGTAAAAATTAAACATGAGTTACATGAAACACAAAGTCTCTCTTTTATCACTTTATCATAAACTCGGTGATGGTAGGTAAAGGTATCTAATTTAGTCATCTTAACAAAGTGATGGCAAATATGAATAAATCTTGCCTTTAGTCATATGTAACTAATTGAATAGTGTAACAGTTGTACTTGAAAATTCTTATAAAAAGACAACCAAATCAATCTAAAGCATGTTTAAAGAGGGTTAGGTCAGGACAACCAAATCAGTCTAAAGCATGTTTAAAGAATGTTAGGCTAGTCGATTCAAAAGATAAAATTCCTAAAAATATTAGTGATGAAGATTATCAGGGCCAATTCACACAAGCATGAACAATTATAGTGTCATGTATTTGTGAATTTTAAGAATATTTATTTAAAGTTAAAATTAAAATTGTCTCATTTGATAGAGAGGAAGAGAACTATATTTGGCATCTATGTGGTTGGGGCGGAAGTAGGTTGTTTTCCTCCTAAAAAAATTAACCTGCTTTAAATACGTCTCTCCGTTGAAATTATGTTGTTAACACTGTTAAACTGAGTAGCAAAGTCGTCTCACAATATATATTAGTCATATAAGACGCCACAACGATCTGATGGAGTATAGAACATGTGTTTTTCATGAAACACCCCACACAATTTGGCTTTTGTTTACCATATTATGATTGTTACCTGATATTTTCGTTTCACCCGACTATTTATACTTTTATCTTCTATTGTTGTAAGATGATTTTAAGTTTTTTTTTATGTTTAGTTAATATCATTAATATAATCTTAGCATGTAACAAACATTAACATGCTATTCCAAATATTCATGATTAAATATGAATTATAGATATAGATTAAAAGTTATCTAAACAAAATTAAACGTGTAAAAACATATGTTCAACTGCAACAAAAAACAAAAGTTTATACAAAAAAAGTGTATCAACAATCTCTGAATGAACTGTAAATTAATGTTATATATGTAATACGCATTTTAATGTTATTAATTATATATTGTTATTTTTCTCAACACGTATGAGACACTAGTTTTAACTTAGTAAAATAGTAAAACCCTTAAATAAAAGCTTGTTGTTCTTTTTAATAGCTAAACACAACTATCAGTTCATCACGTCTGAGTTTAAGCCTAGTAAATAATAGAACCCTAAAAGAAGCTTCTGATGATGATTTATTTAAGAGTTACAAACATATTTATTAACTTTCGTCACGTCACCTTAATTCACATAGGAGTCCATCATTCAAATTGCCGACCGCTAGGGTTGTAAGCGAACCGAACTGAACGAGACCTTGTGATTCATCCGTTAAACTTTTGTCGGACAAACGAACGGTTCACGAACACCATACCGAACAAAAATTCATGTTCATGTCCATTCATTAAGAAATTTAGTTTGTCTGTGTCCGTTCGCTAGTATTGTAAACTAACGTTAACGGACACTAATGGACAACCATGAACACTAATGAACGTTAATGGACAAACAAACAAAAAAAATATCAAAATACTTAACATAAACCTTAATGAACATTACACAAACGACATCCAAAAATACTTAACACTTAACATAGTAACCAAGCACATAATCATATCAAAATAATGTTTTGGTTTTCAAAATCCACAAACTTCTATTGTTTAACGAGAAACAAGCTTCAAATTCTTCATTATTCAAGGAATTTCAACATAGACAACACTATTAAACAGACGTTACCGGACGTAATCGGACAAGCGTTAACGGACATTCACGAACAATATTGAACGAACGACTACTTTTTTGTATTTAGGTTATGCACTTTTAAAATTGTAGAGCCATGATGCCCACTCCAGCCAAACTATGTTGTTTTAACTGGGTTCATGCTGGCTTCAGAGTTTGGCTTGGACATTCCCCTAGAAAACCATACCGCCAACTGCTACTTGACAGTCGTTATGACGCTAGAAAATTGTAAAATAAAATTCTCACATTTAGAATTTTGTGGAAATTTATGAGTTTGTAAATTAAAATGTTAAAGAAATCATTAAATTATTTTTCAAAAAAAAAGGAAATCGTTAAATTAAAGTGGAAATAAAACGCATTAAATATACAGATACGAATAAATATTTTATATTCTAGGATGATTATCTTTCCATATTATTGTAACAAACCGGTCCCCTTAATCACGATAAAATGCTAGAAACCCATAGACTGCTTCGTATTCTTTCATCTCTTAAAACCAAACATGCCTTTCAAGCATCATTGCTGTCGAAAACATGGTCTTCTTTCGGACTCATGTTCCTATTCTCAACTTCAACTCCTGTAGTTTGGAAAAGTTCAACGTGTTCGATAAGCTTGTTTCGGGTGCGTTATGATTCCTCGATCGGGACCAGTTGGTTAAACTAAACTTCGCACGCAATAGAGTATGCAACGCCAAGATCTTAAAGAAAGTTTTTGGTTACTCGTTTATACGACGTGCGGCTGTTAAGATTAGAATGACTAGAAAAGATACAAGTTGGCCGATAATGTCACATACTTCATGGGATTCGTTAAAAAGTTTGAAACTAGAAAGCTACCCAAACATCGGTTGTTCGTATTTGGGATATTTCAAGAAATATCCCAAATACGAACAACCGATGTTTGTGTAGTTTTCTAGTTTCAAACTTTTTAACGGATCCCATGAATAATTTGACATGATCAGCCAACTCGCCCCTTTTCTAGCCTGTCTGATATTAATATTAACGACCAGTTCTTCAACACGTTGTTTAAACATGTAACTGAAAATCTTCTTTAAGATCTTGGCGCTGCGTACTCCATCGTGTATGAAGTTTATTTTAACCAACTGGGCCGATCGAGGAACAGATAGCGCATCCGAAACAAGCTTATCGAAGGCATTGACTTTTTCCAAACTACAGGAGTTGAAGTTGAGAACAGGAGCATGAGTCATTTAGAAGACCATGTTTTTGACAGCAACGAATGTTTGAAACTACAGGCGGTCTTTCTTTTCTTGACACGGTGGTTATCGAGTACACCGATTGTTGTGAAATACCACAAGAGAAGGAACTATTTGATGATCTGATGATGTTCAATGTTTTATGTAATTGTCGAAACACGAGATGAATCTGACCTGATACATGACGATGTTTCCACGGATTTCGAGATGAACGAACCACGTCTTGATCTTCTTCTCCGGCTAGTTGGGATCTGCAATGACTTTTTGGGGGTGTGGAGGTGACCGCTAAGAAATCTCCAGGATCTCTTGTTCACAGACACAAAAATATGGTGGTGGCTCTTATTGAGAATGACCAACCCCTAATAAGGAGGTGGAGACCTCCTTATATAGGGAGCCTCATGGCCACCATCATGGTACCCTAATGGGCCTAGCCCAGTTAGGGTTACCTCCACAAAACCCCCTCAGCCCAATAACATTGTATTAGTCCATATAATAAAATAAGCCAAACATAATAAATTTAGGGTCGTAAAACCGGGTTTAGTACCATACCCCTACAAGCCCCCCCAAGTCCAGCGTTGCTCCTGGGCGCGCAAGCGTTTAGGTGGAGCGTTGGACTTTATGAGGTGTGTTAGGGCGTGAGGCGGTTTTTTCCCCTTTCTTCGGCCTTATCTTTATTGTCTTTGAGTTTTGGGAGGTTTTCTTCATGATGGTGACGTGTTGTGGTTTTTATGATAATGACGGTGCACTAGCATGAATAAGATATAGCACGCCGAATAATAAAAGCCTGCGCGCGAGGCGACTTACGAGCTATGAGAATAATAAAGCTTGCGCGCGAGGCGACTTATGAGCTATGAGAATAATAAAAGCTTGTGCGCGAGGCGACTTACGAGCTATAAGAATAATAAAGCTTGCGCGCGTGAGGCGACTTACGAGCTGTAAAAATAATGAAGCCTGCGCGCGTGGCGTCTTACGAGCCATAAGAATAATAAAAGCTTGCGCGCGAGGCGTCTTACGAGCTATATGAATAATAAAGCTTGCGCGCGTGAGGCGACTTACGAGCTGTAAAAATAATGAAGCCTGCGCGCGAGGCGACTTACGGATCTATGAGAATAATGAAGCCTGCGCGCGTGGCGTCTTACGAGCTATAAGAATAATAAAAGCTTGCGCGCGAGGCGTCTTACGAGCTATATGAATAATAAAGCTTGCGGGCGTGAGGCGACTTACGAGCTGTAAAAATAATGAAGCATGCGCGCGAGGCGACTTACGGATCTATGAGAATAATGAAGCCTACGCGCGTGGCGTCTTACGAGCTATAAGAATAATAAAAGCTTGCGCGCGAGGCGTCTTACGAGCTATATGAATAATAAAGCTTGCGCGCGTGAGGCGACTTACGAGCTGTAAAAATAATGAAGCCTGCGCGCGAGGCGACTTACGGATCTATGAGAATAATGAAGCCTGCGCGCGTGGCGTCTTACGAGCTATAAGAATAATAAAGCCTGCGCGCGAGGCGACTTACGGATCTATGAGAATAATGAAGCCTGCGCGCGTGGCGTCTTACGAGCTGTTAGAATAATAAAGCTTGCACGCGAGGCGTCTTACGAGCTATAAGAATAATAAAAGCTTGCGCGCGAGGCGTCTTACGAGCTATAAGAATAATAAAAGCTTGCGCGCGAGGCGACTTACGAGCTATAAAATGATGATAATGACTGGCCCACAAGGGCCTCCTCCGCGCAGGATGAATATCCCGGCCTGTTTTCAAAATAATAATGGAGGCACAAATGGCCAGATCATAATAATGATGTCATAGGTGTTTGTGCGGCTCGTAGCCGAACCTGCAAAAACATGTCAACTAAAAGTGGATGTATTGCATGGTTCCCATCCTCGGGCAAATTATGAGGTGTGCCCAACCTTTAAGCTTGGCGCGTGGCCTATGGGTTTATGAGGATTCCCAACCTTTAAGTTTGGCGCGTAGCCATATGGGATATTATGAGGATTCCCAACCTTTAAGTATGGCGCGTAGCCATATGGGATATTATGAGGATTCCCAACCTTTAAGTATGGCGCGTAGCCATATGGGATATTATGAGGATTCCCAACCTATAAGTATGGCGCGTAGCCATATGGGATATTATGAGGATTCCCAACCTTTAAGTATGGCGCGTAGCCATATGGGATATTATGAGGATTCCCAACCTTTAAGTATGGCGCGTAGCCATATGGGATATTATGAGGATTCCCAACCTTTAAGTATGGCGCGTAGCCATATGGGATATTATGAGGATTCCCAACCTTTAAGTATGGCGCGTAGCCATATGGGATATTATGAGGATTCCCAACCTTTAAGTATGGCGCGTAGCCATATGAGTACAATCATGGTTGTTCTTATCCTGATTTGGATTAGACTGTTCATTTGTTATGTCGCTTACGCGCGGCCTGCGCAATGTCTCCTTTACTCTCACGCGCAGATGTGGTGCATGAGCGTGCATGATGCGTGAGCATCTAATATGCATGAGCGTACGTGAAGCCCAATAACATATGTGATGCGTGAGCATATGAGATGCGTGAGCATGTGATATGCGTGAGCATACGTGATGCGTGAGCATACGTGATGCGTGAGCATATGTGGTATGCGTGAGCATGTGATATGCGTGAGCATACGTGATGCGTGAGCATACGTGATGCGTGAGCATATGTGGTATGCGTGAGCATACGTGATACGCGTGAGCATGCGTGATGCGTGAGCATGTGATATGCGCCACGAGCATAGGTTTTGGCTGTCTTCATGAGCATGTGATATGCGTGAGCTGTGGCGTAGAGTAATCGCCGGGAGCGCGCATGCGATCCGCTGTGGCGTAGAGTGATCGCCGGGGGCGCCCATGCGACCCGCTGTGGCGTAGAGTGATCGCCGGGAGCGCGCACGCGACCCGCTGTGGCGTAGAGTGATCGCCGGGGGACCCGCTGTGGCGTAGAGTGATCGCCGGGGGCGCGCATGCGACCCGCTGTGGCGTAGAGTGATCGCCGGGAGCGCGCATGCGGAATCCGAAGTTGATCCACAGGGTGCGATTTTTATCCATGGTGGCGCGCACGATCTAGAGATTTTGAATATCCACATCAGGTAGGTTTTATGTAAAACCAACAGATCTAATAGGATTTATAGATCTATGAATATGAAGTGTGACTGTTGCTCAAACGAACCCAGATCTGAAAAAATCATAACTAGATTTGGTATATTTCACTTAGAAAAAACACAGATCTAAGGGTTTTCCCCAAAAGTTCGGTGGTATTTCTTCCTGTGTATTTCCAGATCTGGAAGTATTTTTTAGATCTACGGATTTTTGGATTTCCATAGAACGTATCTGAAAGAAGAGACCGTAGACCCGAGATATTGATGAACAGATCGGAGGGCCGAGACGAGAAGCGAAGCGTGGTTCATTGCCGTCCCACGGATGGCGCCAATGTCGAAACACGAGATGAATCTGACCTGATACATGACGATGTTTCCACGGATTTCGAGATGAACGAACCACGTCTTGATCTTCTTCTCCGGCTAGTTGGGATCTGCAATGACTTTTTGGGGGTGTGGAGGTGACCGCTAAGAAATCTCCAGGATCTCTTGTTCACAGACACAAAAATATGGTGGTGGCTCTTATTGAGAATGACCAACCCCTAATAAGGAGGTGGAGACCTCCTTATATAGGGAGCCTCATGGCCACCATCATGGTACCCTAATGGGCCTAGCCCAGTTAGGGTTACCTCCACAAAACCCCCTCAGCCCAATAACATTGTATTAGTCCATATAATAAAATAAGCCAAACATAATAAATTTAGGGTGGTAAAACCGGGTCGTAAAACCGGATGGCGCCAATGTCGAAACACGAGATGAATCTGACCTGATACATGACGATGTTTCCACGGATTTCGAGATGAACGAACCACGTCTTGATCTTCTTCTCCGGCTAGTTGGGATCTGCAATGACTTTTTGGGGGTGTGGAGGTGACCGCTAAGAAATCTCCAGGATCTCTTGTTCACAGACACAAAAATATGATGGTGGCTCTTATTGATAATGACCAACCCCTAATAAGGAGGTGGAGACCTCCTTATATAGGGAGCCTCATGGCCACCATCATGGTACCCTAATGGGCCTAGCCCAGTTAGGGTTACCTCCACAAAACCCCCTCAGCCCAATAACATTGTATTAGTCCATATAATAAAATAAGCCAAACATAATAAATTTAGGGTCGTAAAACCGGGTTTAGTACCATACCCCTACAGTAATGTTAAGTTACTTTCTTTCTGTTAACTATTGTTATTATTTGTGCTACATTATTGTTATAGGTGTAATATCAAATACCTATAATACCCTCCTGGAGATTTACTAACCGATATGACCGGCACACACAAGGGGCAGTTGTGGTATTATGAGAAAATTTATGCTATCGACAAGATTTGACTTTTTGGTCAAAGTCAACAGTAAGGTAGTGTTTTGTATGAAGTAATGATAGATGGAATGGAATGGAATGGATCATTCCAAATGAATAAAATAAAACATGTTTGGTTGGCATCCATCAATAGAATAAACCATTCCTTCCGTATATGAAATTTTTCATTCCTTAGTAAAATGTGTTTTTTCTTTCATTCCTTCAAGGAATGGAATGAAAAATTACCAACAATTACTATTATTATTTTGTTGTAGTATAACTATTATTAAATTATAATAATTATTATATTTTTATTATTATATCATATTATGCTATTACCGTTCTGTTAACTAACAAAAATATGTGTGTGCATAGTTACTATTTAATAAAAAAATTAATTTCATTCTTACGTGATAACCAAACAAGATAATAGAATGTTCATTTCATTCCTTTATCCATTTCATTCCCTTGTCCACTCCATTCCATCGTTCATTCCATTACCTCATACCAAACAAAGCATAAGTGTACTATCGACCTGCAATTTGACCGGTTCACTAAAAAGGGTAATTTTAGTAAACGGTTTTGACATCGTGAGAATTGATCAATGAATTCGACCCATTTATTAGGAATTGGTTAACACATTTATTAGTAAGTTGTTTACTAAAAGTAGGCCAATTATTAAAATATATAATTCTGACCCGTTTACTAAAACTGGTAAACATCAACCAACAATTTAACCCGTTTACTAATCAGCAAGGCAAGTAAATGGGTGGTTTTACTAAAATTTGGTATTTTGATCCGGTTACAAAAATGGTACTTATAGCATGTTTCAAAAAAAATAGTAACATTGGCGCGTTTACTATTTTATTTATTATTGAATGCATTAACGGAGATTATTGTTGCAAAATAAGGTTAGTGACTATTAGGTAAGTATTCGCCAACAAGGACTGCAGTCAGCAAGCTGAGGTGACACTCGAAAATTTTCCAGCATAATTTTTCCAAACCGAGTATAGAGACGGTTTAATATATGAACAATCCACATCCACTTTTTTACCTTCCACCATCCCTATTTTGACTTTTCGGTCAAAATTTGACCAAATAAAGTCAACTGGTTTGACTTTAATGTATCACCTTAAAGATTAGGCTTGCAATTAGTATTATGAAAGCACTAAACCCGACTCAAAAGTCGAAAACAAACGCACCTGAACGGCTGAACCCGACTTAGAGGAAACTCAATAAACCCGTAACCAAATAACATTAAATGCGAATGCGAAAGTTTTATAAGATCGGTAATCAGTTTGAGTAAGTGGGTTCGGGTTAACCTGAATAAAGTTGACCCGAAATGACCCGTTAACAGAAATTTGATCCGAAACCTGTAAATTTGCCCTGAAATAAAAAAATGCAGCCTTTTTTACCTTGTTTTTTGGCACGTAGGCTGACTCGTAACAGCAAACAAACTGAAATTTGTGATCTGTTCAATTTGGTTTGTGTACTTCAGATTAATTTTTGGAAACTTTAGCAACTTTCAGATTTGTGTATTATCTAAAACTGTGACCAAAATACCCTTGGAAATTAAAATTTGCCCGTAATGCCTCGAAACAAAAGCTTGATAAAAAATATGCAGTTTGACTATTAAAAGTCAAATCTGTACACAAATTTAATAAAAATTTCCCTAATCCCCAAAATGCCCTTGACCCGTAACTAGTTGAAAACATACAATTTAATTCTTAAACCATTAACTGAATTATAGCAAACAGTTTGTACAACAACAGATTAGACAGAATCTGCACCAGTTCACTTTTCCCTGATAACGAATCAAAGCGATAAAATAACTCATGCAGTCTCCTAAATCGCCCCTTG
Source organism: Bidens hawaiensis (assembly GCF_021521415.1). Classification (NCBI taxonomy): domain Eukaryota; kingdom Viridiplantae; phylum Streptophyta; class Magnoliopsida; order Asterales; family Asteraceae; genus Bidens; species Bidens hawaiensis. Next base: position 105,197 of record NW_027504914.1, read on the forward strand.
ACCAAATCTGTAAATCTCACTTTTGACCTGTAACGCAATATGCAACCTTCAGTTTTTAAAACTGAACTGCATTTAACTTGGCTGAAGCAAATTTTGACTTCAGCAAAAACAAAAGGAAAGAAAAAATGTCGTCAAATTTGAACCGAATGACTTGTAGTCCGTTTTGTCGTTATAAGTTTTAACCCGCTTTAAGTCAAATATTCAAAATAACTCGTTTTGAATCGAACCCGTTTGCTATTGGAGCCTTGAAGTTATACACCTTATTATGATTTTCTGATCAATAATTAATATGTTGACATTAATACTTATTGTAGAAGGGGAAGGTTAACATATAAATTAGATTAACGTGCTAACTGTGATAATTAAGTAGTGTAATTATATATACAAGTGGTGTTGTAAAATATCGTAGGGTAATTACACTATGCTGTAATTAACTAAATTATAATTACACTATGCTGTAATTAACGCCCTGCTTGCGGTGCGCGCATATAAAGTATATATGTGTGAACCCTCGGGTGGGCAAAAGTAAAATTGCACTAATTTTGACGTTATTTTACCAATCTCGTGAAAATAACGTTAAAGGTGGCGGAAGGTTAATCAGGCATCATGTGGTGGCGTTGATAGCCGAAAGACAAGGGCACATGCACCAATCAGCCGGTGTCCCTGATGATTGAGTGCTATGTGCCTTATGTCCAAGGCTTGATGCAAAACTACTATCGAGCCGGGGGTCTCACCGGAAGCAGCCTCTCTATCCCTATGGGATAGAGGTAAGGCTGTCTACATCTTACCCTCCTCAGACCTTACCATAGCATTGCTATTGGTGGGATATACTGAGTACGATGATGATGATGATATAATTACACTATGTTGTATATATGATTACACTACTTGATTCTCACAGATATCACATTAATTTTATTTGTATCTGATCTAACCCTATTGTAGAATCTATCTTTATATATGTTGATTCTTTATCAGACTTTTAGTTTTGCAAGCTATCTTTTGTTTACTTTTACTATTAGTATGCAATTACATTTTTGTGGATTTTTTTTTTACCAAAATGGAGTTTAGGGGGAAAAAAATATTCATCAGAATAGGAAGTTTGAAAAGTATTTACCAAAATAAGTCTTTTTTGAAAACTTAACTTTTCTTAAATGTTTATGTTTTATCTACTTATTATAATAAATAAAAATGTGGTTGAACCACAAACCACCTAAGTAGCCTAATATTTTGCCAAGTGGCACTCTCATATTTTAGCCTTTAATTCTTAATTATTATATTATATTTATTAAATTAAATTAAATTAAAGATTTAAAACATTCCATAACCAGCCTTATCAATTATCCCTGTTGATGCACCAGACTCTATTGGATTTCAAATCGTTGTTCACATTAGATGCGCTCACAAGTTACACACCAAAACCCTATTGAAGGTCCAAATCGCCATTCAACATTTGTTTGCACACCAAATTTGGATCTTTAAATCGGTATGATTATATTGTTTTGCGAACCCTAAATCCCTATTCTTGAAATTGTTATACAAATCCCTACTCGAATATGTAATTTCTGATTATATGAAAATCCTAATAATTTCATATCTCAAATCCCAATCCCAATCGGTTATCACATCTTTATGTCAACATTAATCATGATATTGTATTTTCTCCAACTCACATTAGTGAATTGTATATTAATTAAATATAAAACTTACAAATTTCAAATTGGATGAATTTTCTTTTGTTATAATCGATAACAGATAATACTATGATTTGTAGAAACATATTCGAAAAAGAAATCGGCTGAAATGCCTAATATATATGTATATTAGGAAAGCTTTAAATCGTTTGAAATGCCTAACATATATTTACGGAAAAAGAAAGCTTTTAGACTCAACTAAAGTTTATGAATGCCTAATATATATATCAAATCGAATGTTTTTACAGGAATACATCATATTTAAAAAATAATACATTTTGTAATCAGTTAAAAAAGTAATAAAATAACAAACTAAAAGTGTTAACAGGTGTACCGAACATGGTCATGCTTCCAGGTCTATTTAAACAAAGATTACAACAACATTGTTCTTACACTAATCGTATAACATTAGAGCTATATAAGTTGTTGTATGCATAAAAATACTACAAGAGATTTTGATCCGTTAGATCAATTTGACCATATTCTAGCTAAGTTCTTTATTTGACCTTTTCTTATATAAAAACACAACCAATTACTAGATAGATTGGATGTATTTACTGAATCGTCAACCACTTCAATGATGAAATATAATTTAATCATACTATTATAATGTAGATAAACCAATGATAGCTTGATCGATGGGGCCAAGTTTCTTTAGAGTTGTTCACCATCCATACAAAAATTACATGGTAAACATGTTTTCTTTTATTATTATTATTTATTTATTTTAGGCTATTTTTAATATAAATGAAAACGTTGGATTTATGATACTTATTTATTTTTAGTTTAGGTGTTACTAACTAGATACGCACAACTATCCAATCAGTATAACTATCCTATTAGGCCGGTAATAATCCGGACATTCAACAGTCAGCCATGGAATTTAATTGTAAAGTTAATTGGGAAGCATTTTTGTATGTGCATGGAAACAGGTGGCCGTTTATATCTATATCCAGTATTTCACATTGGAAAACGATTATATGAATGGTTGGGATTTACAATTTGTTTGTCAAAATTTTTTGATCTGTCAATATTAAATACGATTAGTGATAATAAAACCGCTTTGTTTTTACTTACGTATATTTTTTTAACGGTTGTTTATTTAATCTTTAGCTTATTGATATTTTTTCTCAAACTTAATATAAATTTAATGTTAGTGTTATAGGGATACACCTTTTTTTATTTTCAAGTTTCTAACACTTGAAATTAGTTGTTAATTAAATAACCTTCATTTACATATTTAATGGTAAAACCCAATTTTGTTCAGATATTTCAGTTTAGGTTTTTCAGAGGTAGATTATGAGAAATTGATACATTAGTAATGGTTGTTTTTGAACTTGTCCTTGTCATTACAGATTCAGTTAATTGATTGAGCAAATTGCAGAACCATATAGAAGGATATCATGAGTTGTCTTCCAAAACTCAACCCTATTTCTCAACAATTGTAAGGTGGGATGCTAATTTCTTCATCAATGTAGACGATTATGCTTGCGTTACTCTCGGTTAGCATATCTTATAATAAACTGTTATTAGTTTAAATGATCACATGTTTGAAAAAAATTGTGTAAGTTGAAAACTCATCACATGTTTGAAAGCTACAAAGTCAAGTTTAAGGGGGTGTTTGTTTTTTCTTCAAACATCTTCAAGGGAGCTAATGTCTGCAGGCGCGCAGACATTACCCTTGAAGACTGTTTGTTTTTTTTTCTTAAAACAGATCTGAAGTTATCTTCTTTCATCTTAAAAGAAAAGCAAGGAAATCTTGCTTAAAACATCTTCACAAAAAAACCCTACTCTTCTCCCTTTGCAGCCACCCTCTCATCCACTGCTCCTACCACCGTCCGCCAACACCACCACCCACCGTACGCCGCCACCACCACCCCCGTACCCCGCCGCCACCGTCCACCACCATCCACCGCCACCACCACCGTCCACCACCCACCATCCATCACCACCACCGTCCACCACCCACCATCCATCACCACCACCGTCCGCCACCACCACCACCATCCATCACCGCCACCACCACCATCCATCACCCACCACCACCACCATCCATCACCGCCACCACCACCACCATCCATCACCACCACCACCGTCCACCACCCACCATCCATCACCACCACCGTCCACCACCCACCATCCATCACCACCACCGTCCGCCACCACCACCACCATCCATCACCACCACCGTCCACCACCCACCATCCATCACCACCACCACCATCCATCACCACCACCACCATCCATCACCGCCACCACCACCATCCATCACCCACCACCACCACCATCCATCACCACCACCGTCCACCACCAACCAAAACCATCCATCACCACCACCCATTATCCACCACCACCATCCACCGCCACTACCCACCGTCCGCCGCCACTACCACCATCCACCACCACCACCTTCCACCACCCACCAAAACCAAATCGGCATGGCAAGCAAAGACTAAAAACTAGATGTAACTTGAATAAATGACTTCTATCTTGTGAGATAAGTTTGACAGTTATGCAGACAGTATCAGCTTATAAAAACAAACAGTCTTATATTTTCAGCTTGCAGATCTTCAGACCACATCTTCAGTTGCAGACATGAAAACAGATGAAATCAGCTTGCAGACAGTTTATGTCTGCAAAAACAAACAGCACCTAAGTATCATCACTTGGAGATTGTCAGGCTTTCAACTCATTTTTTATTTCTTCAATTTAAATATTAAGCATAAAAAATATGCCTGACTGTTATACCGTCTTTTCTAATAAGTTTTAGTTATAACAAATTTGATCTATGCATTTGAAAACCTATTAAACCTTTTTTTCTTTTTCTATTTTTCATAATTTGTAATTTATTCTAACTATAATAATCTTTCTATCTATTCATTAAAAAATCAAAATATTTAAACTATTTCATATTATTTTAGTTGTTTACAATATTTATTTTATCCAACCGTGTTCACACAGGTTTCTAACCTAGTTTACTTATAGAGTGGTTCTTTTCTAGTTTTTTTTTTTTCATTTTTGTTTACAACATTGATAAACATAACTAAGGTTTAAAATATTTTAGGAAAACAACTTCTAAGTTATAAAAAACAGTGATTAAATAATTAAAAAAATAAAAGAAAAACAAATAATAATATAATATTTTTTTCTTAAATCATTATATATATAGATAAAAAACAGTGGCCGGTGCCACAAAAGCCTTTTTAAGTCTATTATTTTGACCATTTATATAAATACTTTCAAAGACTACACCATAGGCTCATTTGGTTCAATGGCTATGGCTACACTTTTAAAATACTTATTCTCTTTTTGTCATCCTTATCCCCGGGTTCAAGCCTCCAAGTCAACTGGTTTTTTATTATCCTTATCCCCGGGTTCGAGCCTCCAAGTCAACAGGTTTTTTATTATTTTTTTGTTTGTTAGTTAGGATACATTGTGTGTGATATTAGTTTTTTTTAAGTATGCTTTATTTATTTATTTATTTATTTATTTATTGTTTTTGAATATGATGATATGATGAAATTATTTTTTAGATTTGGTTCTTGTACCCATAATGAACCTAACAGATACCGACCGAATGCGTATCGATTCGCCATCGTAACGTTCGTATTTTTTTTAAATGTTAACTTGACGGAACTACTTTTTGGGTTTAGTTTTTAACCGTAATTAACGTAGCCAATACTAGCAAAATTCATGTTGACTCGCCGCTACAACACTCGTGTTCTACCGACCGGATAAACGTTGTTTTAGAAATGTTAGTTTTTTTTCATATCATATGCTATACGGATGTTCTGGATGTTTACTATTTGTGTTTTGGGTTTTAATGTTCGTAACAGTACGAACGGATAAACGTTGTTTTAGAAATGTTAGTTTTTTTTCATATCATATGCTATACGGATGTTCTGGATGTTTACTATTTGTGTTTTGGGTTTTAATGTTCGTAACAGTACGAACCTAACAGACACCAACCGAATTCGTGCCCGCCGCCGCAACGCGGCAGGTTTGCTGCCTAGTTTGTATTAAATATGAAAATATTAATTCAATTAAACAATTTTTACCTCCATATAAGAGAAAAATGGAGTTACAAATGATTACGTCTAATCAAACCAAGCCACGTGTACACAAATTACAATTGTTTGATCATATGACATAAAAGTTTTGAAGTTTAGTCTGCATTAATGCAAAAGATTAAATGCAAAAGATGCACACGTGTTAATATCCTATCGAGCAACTAACTATGCTATAGTAGGAGGAAAGCTTGAACATTCAAAAAAAAAAAAAAAAAATACAAAACCTTTTTGCTTGGCAACGAGTGTATATCTTGGCATACGTTACACCAAGTGATACCTAGTTGTGATTGGTCTTATATGATATGAAAGTGTATACATATATAAATAAGTTATATTTGAAAAATCTTTTAACTTATAAATAAAAATAACTATTTAAGTAAACAAATTGATCAGATTGATAATTACTTTGAAAGAATATACACAAGTTTTTTTAATAACGTTTTTTAACGACCAACGAATTTTCAAAATAGGCTACTGAGAAATTCATCGTATTGGGGCGCACTCGCCTTCGAACCAGGAAAACCCTTACCTAATGCCGACGCCAAGTAAACACTTGCCCGAAAGCATGACAGTGCGGTGAGATAAAACGTTGTTGTGACATCCCTCGATTTCGGGTCAAATTGTATTTGTTTTTATGTTGTAAACCGACCCGATTTATATCCCGAACATTTCGAATATATAAAATATTGGATTTTATGTTACTAAAACATTCCGGCTTGTCTAATTTGAAAAACCCCGTTTACGGATTCGAAAACGGACTTAAAACGCTCAAGATACATAAAAAACGAACTTCCGGACGCGAACCGACGTGCTGACCAGCAGCCCCATTTTTTTATTTTATTTTTTGTTGTTTTGTGACTTGTCTTGACCCCTCTTACATGCAAACCTTGATATCACACCCCATGCTTGACCCTTTCAACCCACCATATATATACACCCCTATCCCCTTCACTAATCCTTGTTCATTCATCTCTTTCTCTTCCAATTCTCAAGCATTCAAATGTGTTCTTCATATTTTTTTAGCAGCAAAGTCAAACTGACCATAGTCTTACATTATAATCAACTTGTTAACACTTATTTATACTTGAAGATTGTTATACAATATATATATATAATAGTACCCTTTGTACCTTCGGTGGGCATTTCTCCGGTCTCGGTCGGTTGAGTGTCCGGCCCATAAGACAAAGCTACATGGAGGACTCGTAGTAGTCCTTGATTATATATATTTTCCGCATCTAACCATCAAACTTGTTATACTTGTTTAACTTCTGCTCATCTTAGTTCTATTTTACATTTTGAGTTTCCATGGTTATGGGTTTGTAGAATCTAACCTCGGTCGTATCCCGAAACAAGATCCGAACCGGAAACCAAACTTTTGTTTAAAGACTTTGTTGTTGACATTTTGTATGTAAGACTTTGTTATTATTATTTATAAATTATTTTACAAGTTCTATGATGTTTGGACATGTGGTAACCATTCTTGGCCTTATTCCAAGATAAAAAAAAAACCGAACCAAACTGAACTAAACCAAGTCTACTCGCTTAAGACACACAAGTGTGTTTTTAACCATTAAAGCTTATATATTTCTTTAAAAATACTTTATAATTTGATTTTAATTATTTTCATAAAGTACTCGGAATGTTGAATCCAACTTGATCCTATAACAAAGTTTGGACTGACTAAACCGAACACTCACTTAACGGACGTTGTTAGTTCTAAAACAATAGAACTACATACTTGGTTAAGTCTCTTTAAGATTTATTGAGTTATCTCATACATTTATTATTTTGGGAAAGTTGACTTTGGGTTTGGTCAAGTCACCAAGACCCGAACCGACCACCCGAACACTCGTTAAAACCCGTTTTAGTATCTATATTATAAAGGGACTTGCTTTCTTGCATTTTTACCCACCTTATTACTTAACATAGGTTGAGTAAAATTAAGGGCAAGATACTTTAACCCGGTTTCGAGCAAACTTACATTTTTAAAGGACTGTTATTATAATTTCTTAAATATTTACATTTTAAACCTTAAACTTTAATTGTTTACATTTCTTATCATTTATTTTCGTTTAAAGACTTCCAAGACAACTTTTCTAATACAAGACTTCTTCTCCTTTAGGCTTCGTTCGTTAAACTCATCATTCCGGTTAATCTCCAAATCATTAAATCTTTCAAGTTTATTACTTGAACGTGAGTACTTTCATCCCCCGTTTTCACTCTTTTATATTTTGGGGGTGACATTGCAAACTTATTCAAATCCAAATGATTTATACTTGAGTCTTAAACCACAAACTTTATTGTATACTTTACTTAAATAAATGCTCGATTTGGTGATTATATGCTTATATGCTTAAGTGCTAATGTGTTTACCGCTTTTGGATTGTTGATTCATAAATCTGAGTACATCTGGCATCCCCTTATAGAAAGGTGTCGTTAATGTATTCTTATTAACGATTTCATACAAAATCCGAGTATATTTGGCATCCCCTTATAGAAAGGTGTCGTTAATGTATTCTTATTAACGATTTCATTTATCTAAATTGTTGCTATTATTTATTGTTTTGTATAGTTGTGGAATTTCATATTATACATCTATTGTTCAAAAACTATGAAATTGCTCACCAACCTTTGTGTTTGACAGATTCTATTTATGCAATGTTACAGGTTTGACTTTAGGTTGACTCGAGAACTTGAAGAAAAAACGTTATCAAGACTATTAGGATATTAGCAAAACGAACAATATATTATTTACTATGATTTGAATTCGGTTATTGTATGAACAAGTTATGTGACTCTTTGTGTTTTTATGAATTTAAATGAGTTGATTAAATATTGTCACTTAACAGTGTCGTGTGCGATGAACAATCGGTTGCGCCCCGACGTTTCCGTCAATGGTCGGGGTGTGACAGTTGTTCAGTTCAAGAATCCAACCAGTGAATGCCATTTACTCGCCTAGACTTACATCATCACCCGGTGCCTCCGAAACTAAAAGATGGAGTAGAGGTGGGCAAATAAACCGGTAAACTGAACTGACCCAAAAAATAAACCGATATCGAACTGGTTTGAAACCGATTATGTAGAAACCGGTTTGGAACCGATTGAAATTGCATGTTCAGAATCAGTTTGTAATTTTCTCCACCAAAACTGGTTCCAAATCGGTTAACCGAACTGAAACCGATCAAAAAAACCTAACCGAAACTGATCGTAACCTGATCAAAAATCTGGTTTTAACCCGAACCAAAGCCGATCATAAGCAAGTTTTGACTTTTATTATCTAAACCGAACCAGTTTTGAGTTTTAAACCGGCTTGTGCACCTCTATGGTGGAGGTAGGAATCAAGCCCATTGTGGTTAAGATCGAACCCGACCGGCCGGTCGAAGTGGTCCAACCAGGATTCGGTCCACCGGGCGGTTCGATTGAAAAGTCGGACCGATTTAACCAGTTTACTATGACAAAAATAATTTTTTTCTTGAAAAGACCTTTTTCCAGTCCAACCGCCATATTTGAGGAAAATTTGTTCGGCCGGTCTGACCGGTTCAACCAGTTAAACCGGTGAACTGGTTACCCATCCAAATCGCTGTCCGATCTAGTTACGAAAACATGGACCAAACCTGATCAAAATAACAAGTCCCTTTTTTTTGAACGACCAATCAAAACTTTATTAATATAACAACTATCGTTACAAGCAAGACACTAGCAACAAACAAAGAAAACCAAAAAACCACCCCCAACCGTTATACCACAATAAACACAAACAAAATGAGAAACACTTCTCGAACACCCGTCCGTTATAACATGAAATTAAAACCCCGCCACTTCTCCCATGTGAGACTTCGGTTCTTTCCTTGGTTCTTTACCCACAAAAAACTTAGCGCCTTAATCTCGCCAACCACATTATTAATATTAATCTGTTTACCTTCAAACACAAGAGCATTTCGCTCGCGCCAAATGCACCAATTCGTCGTTAAACACACCGCATTAAACGCTTTTGCTTTCTGCTTTGGGAAGTAGGAGAACCGATGAAATTCTAACAAGTCTTTAACCGAGAAAGCAAATATAGAAGACACCTTACCCCACGATGAGATTACACTCCATAGAGTTTGGGTGAACTGACACGAAATCACCAAATGCTCCGTCGACTCCAACTCTTCTTCACATATCGGGCATACCGCCGTCGTCACCGCAATACCTCTTTTAAGAAGCTCTAACAAAACTGGAATCCGGCCCATTTCCACTCTCCAAGCGTGAATTCCTACCTTTTTAGGAACCCAATTGTTCCATTCCATCACATAATTTTCATCATGAGGTTTAAGATCATCTAGACCCCTTATCAAACTTCTCACTGAAAATCCTTCATTATCGTCAAAATCCCACACCAATCTATCCATACCATCTCCCAACACCACCTGTTGACAACACATCAACAATAACCTTAGTTCACCCACCTCATTTCCCTCAGCAAGTTGTCTGCTCTAGCCCCAATTTCCACAAATTTCACCCTTATACATCACAAGCCTATGAGAGACCATGCAGCCTTTTCTAGTTTCGATTGCGAACAGTATTGGAAATTTTTCAAAAAATGGTGTATCACCCCACCAACAATCAAACCAAAACGAAGTATTATTCCCATTATTCACCTCCTTTTTGATCCTCTTTGACAAGTCAAGCCCGTATTTAAGAAGTTTCTTATTAATATTTACTATATATTTCCATGGTCTCGAGATCGAAACCTTCGCCGGAATAAATGACCAAGACCTATCCGAATGGTGAATCGCCCACACAATTTTCCTCCACATTCCATCTTTTTCGTTTTTAAATCTCCACCACCACTTCGCAAGCAATGCAAGATTTATTTCTTTTAAGGACCCAATCCCAAGGCCCCCTTTACGAGTCAGAGCAGTCACATGTTTCCACGCTACCCAATTTATTTTAGACTCCTCCTCTACGCCTAAAAAAAAAAACACTCTTCTTATCCTTTCAAGTTTTACAATCACCGCCTCCGGGGCTCTATACAAGGAAAAAAAATATGTCGAAAGCGAGTTTAGAACCGACCTGATTACCGTGATCCTACCTCCAATTGACAACCTTTTAGCTTTTCAATTTGATAGGCGTTTTCTAAAAATATCCACAATTGGGTCCCAAGAGTCGACTAAATTCATATTACCACCCACTTGTAATCCGAGGTACCTGAAAGGAAAAGTCCCAGTTCGGCATCCTAGATGAGTCGCCATTTGTATTCGTTCTGGTTCCTCAACCTGAATCCCATACAACCAGCACTTTGTAAGGTTACTTCTTAACCCCGACACTAAATAGAAAGCGCGCAAGATCCGTCTTAAATTTACCACATTTTCCTTTTCCCACTCCCCAATAAACACCACGTCATCCGCATATATAAAATGTGAAATTTTTGGACCCCCAAACCACACCTCAACCCGTTATAAATTCCAGCCCTTTCTGCTTTTTTCATGAACCCTGTTAACGCCTCCATTGCTAAAACGAACAAAAACAGCGAGAGAGGATCACCTTGACGAAGTCCTCTAGAACAAACGAATTCCGGAGTCGGTGAACCGTTCACAAGAACCGAGGCCCTACCGCCCTCCAAATGGACAGCCTCCATCTGCAAGGAAAGTTCATTCGTTTAAGAACCGATAACAAAAATTCCCAATTTAAAGAATCATATGCTTTTTCTATATCTATCTTGAAGATTAAACCCCTTTTTTTTTCTCCTGTTTTTTCACCAGCCCACCATTTCATTTATGATTAGCGGACCTTCGAGAATACTTCGATTTGCCAAAAAAGCCGTTTGTTCCACCGAAACCAATTTGCCAATGACTTTTTTCAGTCGACCCACTAACACCTTTGAGATCACCTTGTTTAAGCAACCGATGAGGCTTATCGGTCGAAAATCACCTAAGTTAACCGGGTCTTTTGTCTTGGGAATCAAGGCTAAAAACGAAGCTATAACCCCGAAAGACAACTGACTAGTGACAAAAAACTCATCGAACACTTTCAAAAAGTCCGATTCAAAACAAAGCCAACATCTTTTAATAAATTTAAAATTGAACCCATCCGGTCCGGGCAACCAATCCCGTCACAATCCCACACCGTGTTGTTTAGTTTTTGACGCTAACAAGTCCCTTTTATTTATTTAATAGTTTTATAAATATTATGTTTATTTCCAGCAATTTTGGGTGAGTCAAAAGCTATTCTATTCTCCCAAAGCCACCGTTTCTTCTTTCTTCCATATTCACAAAACCACGCAAAACAGCTTTTCCCAATCTGCAATACACACAACACACACATAATATACTAATAATAACATGAAGATCACGGCATTACTCGTTCTCAAATGCAACCCTGACGGATCATCAGATCCGATTATCCTCGCTAACGCCACTGACGTCAGTCATTTCGGTTACTTCCAGCGGTCTAGCGTCAAGGAGTTCATCGTCTTTGTTGGCCGTACAGTCGCTAAACGCACGCCTCCGTCTCAACGTCAGTCTGTTCAACACGAAGGTAACTGTTTATCTTATTATTCGATTGCTGATTGAATTAGGTTAGTTCGTTAGTTGAATCAGTTTGTTTTTCGGTTTATTTAGTTTCGTGTGGTGGTTAATTGCTGATTGAATTAGGTTACTTCGCTAGTTGAATCGGATCTAGGTTGTTATTCGGTTTGTTTAATTTCGTGTTGTGGCTGATTGCTGATTGAATTAGGTTAGTTTGTTAGTTGAATCGGATCTAGGTTTACGGATTGAGTTGTGATGATTTACATCGGTTGAAGTATATGAAATTGAATATTAGTGTTAGTAGGTTCGATGCGATTAGATGCTTACAGGTTTTGCTGATTTACTTGTTTGATTGAGATGAATCTGTTTCAGAGTTTAGGTTAGTCTATTGAAGTTGTGCTTTATTTGATCAATTGCTGATTGAACTAGGCTAGTTCGTTAGTTGAATCAGATCTAGGTTTCTGTTTTTCGAGTTATTCGATTTTGTGTTATGGTTGGTTGGTGATTGAATTAGGTTAGTTCGTTAGTCGAATCAATGAATCGTATCTAGGTTTCCGTTCTTCGAGTTATTCGATTTTGTCTTGTGGTTGATTGCTGATTGAATTAGGTTTGTTCGTTAGTTGAATCAATGAATCGGATCTAGGTTTTGTTAGTCAATTTGTTTAGTTTCGTGTTGTGTTTGATTGCTGATTGAATTAGGTTAGTTCGTTAGTTGAATCAACGAATTGGATCTAGGTTTTGTTATTCGGTGTGTTTATTTTTTTGTTGTGTTTGATTGCTGATTGAATTAGGTTAGCTCGTTAGGTGAATCAATGAATCGGATCTAGGTTTTAGTTGTTCGGTTTGTTTAGTTTTGTGCTGTCTTGATTGCTGATTGAATTTGGTTAGTTTGTTAGTTGAATCGGATCTAGGTTTACGGATTGAATTACGTGAACAGAGGCTAGCAGTTTAGCATCAATTTTTTGATGTGAGTAGATGTATCCTTGTTGTTCTTCAACATCAGTTTCTGATTTGAAGTTAACTTGAGTTGCTAGATTATGATTTCAATTTCATGAAATCATTATAGGAATCAGATCTAGGTTAAGGACTTGCATTATCAACATACCGGACCAATTTCCCACTATTTCTCGTGTTTGAGATGAATCTATCTTCAATTTCTTCAAGTTTATCTTATGTTTTGTGCTTTACAGGTTGTGCCGATTAACTTGTTTGATTGAGATGGATGATGAATTTGTTTCAGAATACAGATTAGTCTATTTGACTCAAGTATATGAACTAGAATATTAGCATCAATCTGTTCGATGTGAGCAGATGTTTCCTTATTGTTCCTCAACTTGAGTTTCTGATTTGAAGTTAACTTGTTTGGTAGATTACAGTTTTAACAGTTTCAGTTTCGTGAAATCACTATTTGAATCAGATCTAGGTTTTATTTGAAGAACTTGAATTTGCAAAATATTGGACCGATTATACTTTCTTTATCAATCTATCTATAAGTAGTCCTTTAAATCAGAAGAAAAAGAAGATATTAACTTGAAACTAGAAAAGCCCTAATTTCATTATATATTCTATCTGTAAGTTAATGTGATTCTGTGTTGATATTTGTTCATTGATGCTTGAGCCACCACTTGTTATTGTATAATCCATGATATCTGCATTCTTAATACTTGTTCATGGATACTTGCTTTCTTGATATGTTACATGAACCAGAAGTAAGGTTTTATTTGTTTCTTTTGTTAATCAGAATACAAGGTGCATTCCTACAATAGAAATGGTCTTTGTGCTTTGGGCTTTATGGATGACCACTATCCTGTTAGAAGTGCGTTTTCTCTTTTAAACCAGGTCAGCCTTATAAAACCTTCTTCTTCTTCTTCTTCTTCTTCTTTTATTATATCAATTCATTTATAACAGTAATTTAAAAGTTGATTAATTGTTGGTTTAGGTGCTAGATGAATACCAAAAGAATTTTGGTGATTCTTGGAGAAGTGTGCAAGCAGATTCCAGTCAACCATGGCCGTATTTAGATGAAGCTTTGACCAGATTCCAGGTTTTTATTATACACCTATAATAAACTAAATGTCTAAATTGCTCCTATAGTTGATAAAATGTACTAAATTGTTTTTTTTTTCTTTTTATTGATTACCTTTAAACTATCAGGATCCGGCTCAGGCAGACAAGCTGCTGAAAATTCAGAGGGAATTGGATGAAACAAAAATTATACTTGTAAGTGATTATTGATTTATTTCAAGATGAATTATTTGAAAATGATAGTAAGGGTAGTTTAGGGTCTTAGTTTTTGTTTCATATCATTATATCAAGGAATGTAAACAAACACAAATGAGACATGCTCGTGTTTGTTCGTTTAACTTAACCAAACAAATGGGCGGACTCGAACAAGCGAACGGGTTTTTCTTGTTCATGTTTGCTTGCGAAGAAAATGAGTGTGTAAGTGTTGGTGTTCGTTTATTCATGATATTTATGAAGGGTTCATGAACGTAAATGCGCATAACTGATATAGACAAACGAACGTAACTGAGTGAACAGCAATTGAAGTAAATGTGAACATCAATCTAATGGGCTCAGAAAACTATTAAAGCTAAACTATAAATTGTAATGGGCAAAAAAAGTTAAATGAATATATTAACAAAAGTAAACAACTGAACTTAAACAAACGTAAACGAATGAACATAAATGAAAGCAAACAAACCCACATAAACGAATGTAAACTAACGAAATTATAACAAGCGTAAACGAACGAGCATAAATGAACGAATGAAACACATGTTCATGTTCGTTCGTTTAACTAAATGAACAAAAAGAATTGTGTTTCCTTTTTTATTAAATAAACAAAAATAGAAAAACTTCTCGTCGACGGGTTCATTGAATGTTCGGCTCATTTACAATCGTTCTCATGAAGTATGTATAATGATCTACATGATCATTGCATATTATAATACAACATACAATTTGTATTATTCACTGGATTGAATCAGGCTAAAATCATAAACATTTATATTATGTAATCATGTCTTACATAATTGATCAAATCATCATCATCATCGTCATCGTCATCGTCATCGTACTCAGTAAATCCCACCAATAGCAAAGCTATGGTAGGGTCTGAGGAGGGTAAGATGTAGACAGCCTTACCTCTATCTCGTAGAAATAGAGAGGCTGCTTTCGGTGAAACCCCCGGCTCGATAGTAGTTTTGCATCAAGCCTTGGACAAAAGTCACATAACACTCAAACCATTCGGACGCCGGCTGATTGGTGCATGTACCTTTGCCTTTCGGCCATCAACGCCACCACATGATGCTTGATTAACCTTCCACCACTTTTAACATTATTTTCATGAAATTAGTAAAATAACGTCAGAATTAGTGCAATTTCACTTTTGCCCACCCGAGGGCTCAAACATATATACATTATATGCGCACACCGCAACCAGGGCATAACATAATTGATCAATTAATATATAAATTTTATTAATTGAAATACTATATTATAAGTTTCTGTTAATGCATAAATGTATTTTTTACAGCACAAAACTATTGATAGTGTCCTTGAAAGAGGTGAAAAGCTGGACAGTTTAGTCGAGAAAAGTTCAGACCTCAGCGCAGCATCGCAGGTTTAAATTATATATTCCTTAATAATTTAATCTCACCCTTGGTATTTCTGAGTTTTGTTTTATTAAAAGTCGCTCATATGATTTCTTTTTAATGATTGACAGATGTTTTACAAGCAAGCGAAGAAAACGAACCAATGCTGTACAATATTGTGAGATTTGAAATGGGATGCAAGGTATACCGGGTTGTGTTGGTTTGTGTTTAATATTTATGCTGTTAAAAGTTTTATGCTTAAGTAGTTCTTTTTGGATGAATGCTTGATACTCTTCTGTAATATATATGGTGGTTTCATTTGCAAACACAACTGATAAATAGACGCCATTTTATTTTTTTCTGTTTTTGTAAAGATAGCATATGTGTGCGTATAAATAGAATCATTAACGTTTGCGTGTTTAGTCGTTTACATTCTAAAAAAATGTATCTTTTGCATTCATTTCGTCAAGTACAAAGCATAACCTTTTGCGTTCGTTTTGTTAAATATTCATACGCCTGATAAACACGTTTAGCTAAACCTATGATGAAAGAAAACATATATTATCTATCATACATAATGGTTACCTTCAAAATACCATAAATGATCCTATTTATTGGTCATAAACATTAAATTTGTCAAAAAGAAAGTATAAACCAAGACTTAAATAGTTGAAAGCAGTAGAGAACTAAAATATTAATTTTCCAAAGAGAAAAGCAAAGCCATGTCATGTCATTTGCCTCGGGACGATTTGGTGTATATGGAAGACAAGGAATAATAAAGTGTTTAATGACAAACCGATTGTGGTGGAAAGCATTGAGGGAGAAATCAAAGTGCTTAGTCACTAGTGGATACAAAATAAATCGGGCGGGTCATCCTTGTCGTGGGAAGATTGATATCGTTTTAATGTGCAGCTGGGTTGGGCTGGTGTGGGTGTAAAAGGGTGTGCGGTTTGTTGTGGGCTGGGCTAGCCTCTTGCCAGGCCCTGCTTTGTTGTATGTTTTTTTGTTAATTTATAAAATTTCTTTGTTGGTCTTTTAAAAAAAATATTAACTATGATTAAAATAAAAAATATTTAACCTTTATTAAAATAAATTGTAAAACTCTTAAAGAAGCGTCTAATGATGATTTTTTTAAAATGTTAGTTTTTAACAACGAATTTTAAGAATTACAAACATGTTTCTTTACTTTATTGCATTCTCGTAATTCATATATGAGCCTCATCAAATATACAACAAAAGAAAAAAACTAGATATTTTTTAAATTTTGGAAAACTTCTAAAAGGAATAATCTTTGGAAAATATTGTAGATGCTAATGATTTGGTATAAACGCGTGAATTATCGTAAACCAAAATTCGAAATATAAATAACTGGGATAACTTTTTGTTAACAATTAAACGTTTCGCTTTATAAGGATTGAACATTTGTTTAGAATGATGAATTTCTTGCATTTAAGCTACCGCACTCATCAAATTTGGAGAGTCCTGATGCCACACCCTGGCATGACTATGTTGTCTTTACTGGGCCCATGTTGGCTTCAGAGTTTGGCTTGGGCGTTTCCTCAGGAAACCATACCGCCACTTGTCACTTGACAGTCGTGCCGGCATAAGAGAGAACCCCTAGCGTAATGGGCTTGGAATCCGAACTGCCAACTTTAAACAAAGCATACCTCAAATCTTTCATTTACAATATCCACCCAAAGTGACACAAATAGAGATCGAACTTGGGTCTCCTCTGGAGAACCCAAACCTTCATACCACTAGACCACAAGTGTTCGGACTCATAAAATACCTCCTTTAAAAAAAACAACGACTTTATTGTATTTAAATTACCATACTCTCCAAATTTAGAGAGCCCTAATGCCCCCACTCTGCCAGAGTAAATAAAAATACCTATTTACTCATAACAATAAATAAATTTGTACTAAATTGTTAATTAAAATGTTGAAAAAAAATCATTAAATTTATTAAAATTTTTATTTCGTTTGATTTCTTTCCATACAATTGTAACCTATCCCCTAGTCACCTTAAAAATGCTAATAATTAATAACCCATGATATGATTCTCTTTCCATAGTATTTGTAACAAGAAATCCTAAAATGCTAGCAACCCATTAAACCCATGCTCATATTCAACCTATACAACCACATAGATCGATCCAACAAGTTGTTGTGCTCTACCTTTGTTGCATGGAACCACCACCAACATCATTAGAGACATCTTTAGTTGAGATTAAGGTAATCAACCTTTCGCTTATGTCTCAATTTTCTTTCGATATATGATTGATAAGTTTATCGAAAACGATTAATGTTTTGTGTATGAGGAAGATGACATTTAGTTGGAACTACGCTAAATTCCCGTGTTCTTTAGTTATCATTTTGTGACCGTGTGTGAATAGCTAAAATAATTCCAATAATATGTTTAACGACTTAGTTTTGCTATCCAAAAAGGGCTAGCAGTGCAGCTGGTTACCCGGTTGCCTTATGTAGCTATATAAACACTACTTTTTAATGAAATATATTAATTTTTATTTATCAATAAATATTGTATTCGTTATAGGCATTTGCTTAGTCACAGTATTTTCTCCGCTATAGGCACTCAAAGATTATCCGGGGATATAGGGAAGAGTGCATTGTAGGAAGACCTATAGCGGAGATGGAATGCCAAGATAATAACAAAATTGATAATTGTAGGGCCAATATTCTATATTGTTTTTAGGATTGTATATGTCGTT
The DNA here is from genome assembly GCF_021521415.1 of Bidens hawaiensis. Classification (NCBI taxonomy): domain Eukaryota; kingdom Viridiplantae; phylum Streptophyta; class Magnoliopsida; order Asterales; family Asteraceae; genus Bidens; species Bidens hawaiensis. The sequence goes on from NW_027504914.1 coordinate 123,797, forward strand.
TTAGTTTGTTTTTAGTCGGTGTAGTACGTACTCGGTACGTTTAGTTTGTACGTTTATTTTGTAAGTTTTGGAGAAATGGGGACCCTATAAAAGGTCACCTACCCATTTCTCTACACCAACTCTTCACTACTTCAAGAAAATAAAGTTTCTCTCTCTCCAAAACCTCTCCTCTCATTTTCTCTTTTTTGTAATAACAAACTAAGATCTAAGATCCGAGGGTCGTTGGTGATTTCCGCTAACCAACAACATGGATTGATCCGAGTCAAGTCTTGAGATCCATTTAGAGGACCTACAAGTGGTATCAGAGCTTTCGGCTCGACTTTTTGTGGTTTTCGGGTCAAACTTTTCGGGTTTTGATCTTAGTTTTTATTGGATTTGAGGTTGATTTCGTGTTACTCACCTCTTTTGGTGTCCCTTACACCTTGGAAATACACGAGAATTACCATATCTAAGTTTTTAGTGTTTTAAATTTTAGTGTCCGAGCTCAGATTCGGCTTAAAACTCAGATCTAGGCCGATTTATTGATTTTTAGATTAAAGTCTTTTTGACTTTTTGGAAGTTTGGGTGTTATATTCTCAAAAAAAAAAAAAAAAAAAAAAAATTCGCATCGGGTACTGTAGCAGTCGCTTCCGAGGTACTGTAGCAATCGCATCGCGGGGGGTACTGTAGCAATCGCTTCGCACGGGGGGGGGGGGGGTACTGTAGCAAATTGTTTCGCTTCGCACGGGGGTACTGTAGCCACCGCTTCGCTTCGCACGGTACTGTAGCAATCGCTTCGCATCGAAACACTGTAGTGACTCGGTACTGTAGCAACTCATGCGAAACACTGTAGCGACTCGGCACTGTAGCAACTCGGTACTGTAGCAAAAAAAAAAAAACCTTAAATTTTTTTTCTCTTTAAAAAAAAAAAAGAAGAATGTCTTACGAACCTAAGCTTGGAGGAAATCTGGATATGGGAGAAAGCCGAAAGAAAATGTTAAAAGGAGAATTCGATATGTTTACACATATTAAAGGAGAATCGGTTGCCTCTCTCATCAACAGATTTGAGTCGCTCGTCACCAAAATGAGAAATGTCGGTATCATCAATGGTTTGTTTCAGATCAACATGAAGCTGTTGAATTCACTGCCTTATACATGGAGCATCAATGTGGTTACCATCAAAAGAACCACAAACCTGTATACCATGACACTCTCAGAGTTGGCTTCTACCATCAAGTCTTTTGAAATAATGGAAGATAAGCTCCAAATGAACAATCAGTCCAAAGAAAATAAAGTTGGGACAAGTAATAAAGTTTGGACAAGTTCTGCCGGTAAAAGTAGTCATGCATGTCCTATCATTCCCGACACATCACTAGCTGATGAGGTAAATCACAATCTTTGTTCTCAAGCATGCATCAACAAAGTCACATACTATAGATATCATCAAGATGAAGTTTTGAAAGAAAATGCAAAACTTCGTCAGTTAAATGCTGAATATGGAAAAGCTGACAAGATCTACATTGAAAAGATTAAAACTCATCACGATGATGTAGCAAATCTTAAACTTAAAATTTTTCGAGAAGAGCATAATGTCATTTATTATAAAGACATAATTAATAATTTAAAAGAAGAGATTGAGAAATTAAAACTTGAAGTTTCTGATAAGAAAGAAAAAGAAAAACAAGTTGAAAGATTTGAAGCATCATCTGAGAAATTAGATGATCTTATTGGAGTCCAGAGAAGTACTAAAGTTAAAGCGGGGCTGGGTTATGATTACACTGCTGTACCACCACCATTCAATGATAACTACACTAGCTTGCCCCACTTTAGCTATAATACTTTTCCAGAGGAAGAAAAGGAATACGGGGTTGGTAGAATACCAAAGCCTGTGAAATTTGTTCCTGCTGCCTCTTAAACTGCCGCTCTAGTCCCATCATCTGATAAATCTGACATCAATGTGTCTTGTGTAGCAGTTGGTGATGTAAATGGTGGTGAATGTGGGACGGTTAACCTGGGTTGTAAGCTAAAAAGAGAGTTAGAACCACGTTTTGAATCATGTGTGGATCTAACCAAAACTATTAACAATCCAGTTTGTAATAAAGTTTGTAAATCCATGTTGGGAAGTTTAAAGTCAAGGTCAAATTATGTATTTTGTGAAAATTCAAGTGATAATAGTTGTACAAACGTTTGCAATGAAAATGAATGTTCTTCTTCTGACTCAGATTATGAAACCGTTTGTGATGAAACTTTTGTTGAAAAATGTGTCAACGAAAGTAGGCCTGTTGAAGTGAACATATCAAGTTGTTCATCATCAAGTTGTGAGACTGAGGATAATTCAAGTAAAAGCAAAGTTTTTGAAAATGAAAAGACAAGTACTTCGTGTAAATATGTTCCACCAAATAAACGATCATTTTCTCAAACAACCAATCAATTTAGAAATCCTCAGCCATACAACTTCTGTGACAACTACTATGGTCATTATCAACAAAATTTTGTTGATCCATATTACACAAATGTGTTTTATAATCATGTTCCTTTCCAAGAATCACCTTTCCCACTGCACCAACCATATTATAGTTCAGACGAGTTCTATGGCACTCCTAGGAGAAAGTGCTGTTTTGTATGTGGTCACTCTTCTCACCTTGCAAGACATTGCAAGCACTGGTTCTAGCAACAGCTTGATATTCAAAGGCGGCTTAGTCAGTCCCCAAAAGGAGCTTTTAGTAGCCCTGATTCAAGGACTGATCAAGCTGATAGTGAACCCAGTGAAATGGATGTGAGATCCAAAGTAAATAAAGTAAAACACAAAAAGAAACATTTTTGGAAAACCAAGAAGGATAAAATCAAAAAGGATCCTAAATACTGTAAAAGTTTGAGGATTCACCAAAAACAGTTTCAAAAGCAAGAAAACAGAAGTCCAAAATTGCCAAAACCAAGGAACAAGTTTTTGCTTGGATTCCTAAGGACCGCTCTTCATCAAGTGAGGCTCCAACAAGAAATAAATGGTTTTCAGGAAATAAAATCAAGTTTGGTCGATTTACGGTTGACCTTCCCGGGACAAAAGTATCTCGGGAACCTATGTCTATTTGAACGCTTAGTGCATGCAGGGTCAATCAAGGAGGACTATCAATAGTATTAGGTACTTAGATAGTGATTGCACCCGACATATGATGGGAGACGAACCCTTGCTATTTGATGCTAAACCATTCGATGGTGGATTCGAGTCTTTCATAAGCGACATAGGAGGACAAACTTCAAAGAAGGGAAGCCTTGTTTAAATGGTTCAACAACAACTTTCGAGCGTTTCTCAACTAACCTCGTCCAACTACTTCTCTCAAGTGATGGATCCAGCATCAGCTGTTGGATCTCGGTTTGAATCTCTTCAACTTAGTCATACAATGTGATAATGCATGCTTAAGATAGTCCATCTGACAACAACTTTGCTGACCTTTTCACTAAAGCCATCGATCATGCTCGATTTGAATTTCGGGTCGAATAGATCAGCATGATCAATTTTGATTAAAACAAACTATCTATCTTTTTGTATATAAAATTGTAAATATTTTTCAAATATGTCACAATTTTAGAGGGAGAAAATGAGTTAAGTTTAACTCACAAAAAAGATTTTCAATTCATCTTAAGAAAAGCATAAAAAAAATCATTTGATTTACCAAAAAGATTTTATATTACTTTTAAGAAAATCTAAAATGAATTGTCCCGTTTAGAGGGAGCTCCTGCTTAGAGGGAGTCGGATATTTAAAATTTTTAAAATTTTGAGAAATTGATCCGACCATTGGAAAATGATAAGAAATTATCTCTAACGATTCTAGCACATGAAAAGAGTAGATCAAAAGCCAACAAGATCATTGCTTGATGTGTAGATAGGCTTGACAAATGAGTAAGTGTCATAGTGATATAAACTTAAATATCTGCCTATGCTAGTGGTTACACGTTATGAAGCGGTTGTCGGCTCCAACTAAAGTCATATTAATGAAGGCTGAAATGCAATTAAACATGTCATACCCAAGCCTCTCTTTACCTTATCACAGTTGTTTTATGAAAAATCAGTGTCATTTTTAATTTTTATTGAGTCAAGAAAAGAGTCAAGTAAAGCGTCAAGAAAAGCAAGAAAAAGAAAAACAAAAGAGTCAGAAAAGAAAAAGAAAAATCAAGAAAAAGAGTCAGAAAAAGAGTCAGTTCTAGGAATTTTAACTTCTGCGTTATTTCTTCATTTATTTTGATTCAAGCATTGGACTTTCTCCTGCGCAATAATATGGTATTATCCGACCTAATTGTTAAGGCCCTGACTCTTCTACTTTGTTTTATTTTCTTTCTTTTGTTCAAGCCTTGGACTTTCTCTGCGCGATAATATGGTATTATCCGACCTGATTGTTATAGCCTGAACTTCTGCTTTATTTTAATCTTTCTATATCGAGTTAAGTGTACAAAGTTTCAAGTGCACAAAGTCAAAGTGTCAAGTGTGTTAATAAGATTACTGTGATCAAATAAGAAAGGTTTAAGTCAAGTTGAGGTGACATGTGAAAGCAAATTAAGCCCGAGGTATGATGGAGTGTGTAATTTGTCAGATTAAATGGGGACCACACAAGCATTGTGCCTAATTGTACCTTAATGTATCATGTTGACATCAAAATACTTGTTAAGTTTAAAGTGGACAAATTATATCTACAATCGACTTTGGGTTCTTGGCATAATAATGTCCAAATAGAAGTGTGATCTAGAACGTTAACAGATAATGTGATTCCATGTTGTGATCTTTCTCAGAAACATAATTTAGTAAACGTTTAAAGTAAATATTTTTGATATATAATATTAATTTCATCTTTACTCCTATCTTATTTTTGTTTTATTTTTTGTTTCAACTTCAAAATATTATGTATATATTTTCGTTATTTTTAAAATATATGAAAATGCCAAAAAGATTTTAAACTTTTATTATGTTCGTACATATTTTGTTAAACTTTGTTTCATTCAAAATCATGTGTTTTGTTGTCACGGTCGTTCATGTAAAGTTCGTTGGAAATCTGAGACTTAAACAGATCATTTACAAGTTGAGAGACTGAAATTGGGAGGGTCTGTGAACAAATTCTTCTTTGACCCTCGAGAGGGTCTGTGAACGAATCTTATTCGTTCTAAGTTTTGTGCAGTTTTACATGGGCAGGTAGATCAAGATCAAGTCAGCTTGGAGTTGCAGATGTTGAAGCACTTAAAAGAAAACGAGAACGTGAAAGTTGGTGGTTGAACCTAAAAATGAACTGATTGTATCTGAAGACAAGGAAAGAAACCAGTCGGCTCAAGAAAGTCAACAAAAGAAAATTAGATGTCGAGCCTCCCGCATCTGATGTTTCTAAAATTTGCTGTTGCCGATCCTTCCCAGAAAATAAGATAAGAACTGGAAAATAAAGAACTGTTCAAGATCCAATCTGGTTCAAGATCCTGGATCAAGACAAGTACTAAGTTTTAAGAAATAAAGACGAAGCAAAGAACTTGACGAAGGTTCCTCGACATACTCAATCCTAGAGGGAGATTGTAGGGCCAATATTCTATATTGTTTTTAGGATTGTATATGTCGTTTTAGTTTGCTTTTAGTCGGTGTAGTACGTACTCGGTACGTTTAGTTTGTACGTTTATTTTGTAAGTTTTGGAGAAATGGGGACCCTATAAAAGGTCATCTACCCATTTCTCCACACCAACTCTTCACTACTTCAAGAAAATAAAGTTTCTCTCACTCCAAAACCCACTTCTCTCCTTTTCTCTTTTATAAAATAAACCAAACAAACTAAGATTCGAGATCCGAGTGTCGTTGGTGATTTCCGCTAACCAACAACAAGGATTGATCCGAGTCAAGTCTTGAGATCCTCCATCTAGAGGACCTACAATAATGGTAATTGATA